>NC_081319.1:51567500-51747500 GCF_026419965.1 Kogia breviceps | reverse complement strand
TTATATCTAGTTTGGGGGCTATTTTGAATAAAGCTGCAATGAACATTCCTGTGCAAGTCTTTTTGTGGACATGAGCATTCACTTTCAGGTGAATAAAACTTAGGAAGATAAGGAGAGTCAACAGATTTTCAGTTATTCAATGTGCTGAAACCCTTTATAACAGAGAGAGAAATCCAGGCTAAATGTGTCCCCTCGGAGATGCATGAACTTATTTGAATGTGTTCATCACATGAACTTGTATGAGGAAGTGAGCTAATCAGGGTGCCTTCAGCTTAGTGACAGAGTTCCCTGCAGGAAGGGGGGCCTGCGATGGACCCCACTTTCAACTTGTTGGGGGACCAGAGACCCTTGGGAGTAAGGCTAAGACGTCGTATCTTGTGTGTTGAAGAGGGGAACCTCCCCATGCCCCGTGTGTAAGGCAGGTCCTGAATCTTCCTGTTGGTCCTGATTCCAGTTTCCCAGCAATAGTTAAGGTCAAGGGGGAGATGGTGTGTTCTGCTCACAGTTGTTAGGGCTCCAGGTCAGCAGCTCCACCAAGGGCCGGGGGGCTGGCATCTCCCCGGCTGTGTGTGTGTAGCAACACGGGAAGGCCAGTGCCTCATGACGGACAGTTTAATCTCACCTGCCTGTTGTGAGGTATACTTACCACCCCAGAGAATTGCAAAGTATAAATTGTCTCTTAATACTGATAAGCAGTCAGGAGGAGGACAACCCTTGACAAAATATTACACCTTAATTGTATTTCTCAGCTGGGCTCAGGAGATCTGCTTCCTCCTTAGGCTAATGCTATTTCCTATGTCTCCCAGCCCTACGATAATGATTTCTTTAAGCCTTCGTGGGAAGCACCTTAGCGTGGGAGGGGACTGCACTGATGAGGCTGTCTGTCCAGGTGCTCATGTGTGGGGCGGGGGGTGGGGCTCTGCCTTCATCAAGTGCATGAATCACTGTGACTTCTGGCTTCGGGCTGGGCTGAGATGGGGGCAAGGGAGGACAGGCTGACCCCGAGAACAGAGGCTGCTGGGGACGGGAGTGGTGACTAGGAGGCCAGACTTTCTGCTGGCCTGGTTTTCTAGTGCACAGGTGCTTGCAGTTCTAAATAAATGTGCAGTGTCAGGGCTTCGCAGCTTCTTAGCTGAAACTTCTAATGAGGGCTGAGCATGGAAATAAGATGGGCCCTCTCTGGGCACTTGTCATATGTTGGATGAACCCAAATTCAGGCCTCATTAAGAAAAACGATAGTCTGGGAGAACTGAGCTTGGGGGTGTGAGAGACCGTGGGGTGGCCGCCTGTCAGACACATTGTGTGCTCCGAAGATCCCCCTCCATGAAGCCTGGAGGCTCACTACTGTGAGAATCGTTGCTTTTTCACTTTGAGAGGTGTCTTTGCGCTTTCTGCAGTGTTTTAAAAACACTGCATTTTGAACATCCATCCCAAAAGAGAGGCCGGAGGCCCAAGGTAGCTTTCCCCTTCACAGATCAATGTCCAGCGGGGACTCACAAAGGCCCATCTGGTGGTCTTGGTGTGCACTGGTTGCTGGTTTCCCCTGGTTGACCATCCACTCCTGCATTTGTCTGTTCGTTTGTCCATTTACTCATTCAGTGCTGCCACATGCTTAGTGCAAATTGTATTGGGTTGGATGGTGTCCTCCCTAAATTGATGTCCTTCCCTGAAGGGGATTTGGTAATGGGCTGAGTCAGGGTGTGAGGAGGAGAGGGTGATATCAGGGGAGGATCTCATATGAACAGTGGAATGGATCGTGGTACCATTTACAGAGCAAAGAAACACTGGAGGTGCGTGCGTGCGTGTGTGTGTGTGTGTGTGTGTGTGTGTGTGTATGTATGTGTGAGCAAACCTCAAATCCATGGCAGTTTCTACAGCATTGCCGTGTTACATGCCTTCCAGCAGCCTCAGTGGAAAGGAGGTGAAGCCTCAGAAAGGGCTTTGATTCTGAGGAGGCTTGTGCCCTGTGGTGGACTGGTGTTCTCCAGTGAACCATGGATCTTGGAACGCACACCCTTGGGCATCCCCTCCCGCACTAACCTGGGACTTGGCCTTGTGACTTGCTCTGGCCAATGGGTCATTGGTCAACATAAAGCAGGAAGGGGCTAGATAAGTGCTCGCACTTTGGGGGCTTGTCCTCTTGGAAGCCTCTCTTGGCAGTTGGCCGCCATGCTGTAAAGAGGCTCCAGATGACCACCCAATGAGATGATGAGATACCACGTGGACCAACACCCTTCCTGCTCAGGGACCATCTTGGAAGTCCCAGCCCCAGCCAAGAGTCTGCCTGAGTGACCACAGTTACACGGCCCTGGAGCAGAACTCACCCCCCCAACAAAATCATGAAGAAGAATAGATCGTCATTGTTCTAAGCCACTGGTTTTGGGTGGTTTGTGATACAGCAATGGATAGTGGAAAAGACCTCTTCAGCCAGATGATGTGGGGAGTTGGACTGCTGCTGGGCTCTTCTGGGTGGAGAGTCTCTGAAACAGACATCTCCAGGCTGCTCTGCCTGCCCGGTTTCTCCTGTTATCTCTTCCTTTACTGTGACGTTAGTTGTAGCCTGTGGAGGGTAGTCTGTCTTGGCACGAGGGGGCAATGACAGACGGAAGGGCCCCTGTCTCCCTGTCTCTCTTCTCTCCAGTTTTCTCCTTCGCCATTCCTTCCCTGGTCTCTATCTGTGCCTGGTGTTCCTCACTTCCTTCTTGCCTCCTTCTCTTCTATTGCTGTGGTGAGCCCCCAAGGCTATAGAAACTTCTGAAACCTGGTTCAGGATATGTCTCAGTGTCCACCTCCCTATTCTTTTTGTTCCCTGTCCTAGCACTGGAGCAAAATTAGGTCTCCTTTGTCTTCTTTTTAACGAACAGGTTTAACCACTGTAAGCTGGCTATTATATTGGATTGAAGATGCTGTTTGTGAGACATTGTCAACTGAGACCCGGGACCAACACTGACACCTCCTTAATTATGTGCCATTAACGAGGTACACGCTGCAGTGAGGGGAACACCGTGGATTCACTCCCGCTTTAATTCTGTGTTGTGTTACATGAAACGCTAATGAGTCCAGAATTCTCAAAGGTCATAATCTGAATACATTTCCTTTTCTTCTTTTTAGAGGAATGGGAATGGGATTCAAAACAATTAAAATGAGATTTACTTCACCATTTGGCTAACAGTGTCCTCGACTGTACTAATTACACTGAGATAGGTATTCATTTGCTGGTCATTTGGACAGATCTGAGTGTGTCTGATTTCTTGTAAGGCCCCCATCTCTGAATTCTACACAAGGTGTTTTTTAATTTTTTTTTCCCAGCTGCTCACCCTATTGATTATGAGAAATAACTGGAAAAAAAATCCACCAAAACCCTTACAATATGGAAAGTGCAAATTTAGCAGAACCAGCATTGAATTTTCCAGGGAGTCATTTATCATCCATACAAAGTTTTGGTTCTTTGCAAATAAAAAAGAGAAAGGAATGGTAATTGCTGTGCTCAGCTAATTGACAGAACTGTGTCAAAGAAAGGAGGCATTTCAACAGTGCCTCGGATGATGACATTTGAAGGTTGTTCCCATCCTCTCTTCACTGCTAAATTAGGTAATCATTATTTCCCCATGAATCTTATTAATCTAATGCTGGCTTCCCCCGACCCTCAGTTAGATTTGAGATTCAGATAGAAATGTGAAGATGAAATGCCGAAGGTCAGATGATAGTTTGGCCGGTTCAGGTTGTATTCCCCAGTTTTGGGATTCAATGCCTGAGTGGGAGAGGGCTAGAGGGAGTCCATCTTTTACAAAGGACCTTCTCATTACATGAGTGGGACCCAGGTTTGAAATCTCCACTGGTGGATTTGAAGAGTAGGTTAGTCCACTAAACATGGTAGGATAATGGTGGCCAGAATGGTGCTTCTCCAGCTTTTTTCTGGTTTTTGGATGGCTTCAGTGGGGGCAGAGGCTCATCTGTGTACTCAGAGATAATGACAGTCTCCAATTTCTCACTGAAAAAAACAGTGCTCATGAGATATAGGGCTTACAATATGGCTTTCAGTGAGACAGAGCTAATAACTGGCTCAGAAAAATCAATGCTTGGCTTTCACTAGCTATTATAACCAAAAGGCCAATGTCTGATGGAAACAGATAGACATTCTGGTGGCAGGACCAGCAATTCCTCAGGAAGACAGATGGACAGCAGTCCTGGATGATGCTTGAAAAACTGCAGGATGCTCTGTGATGATAAAGGCGAAATGTGAAAGTTGTTTCAGTTGAAGACATGTGGGTCAAAAGCCCTACCCCCTGTAGTTTCTGACTGGGTTTGGGCAAGACCTCCTCAGCCTGCCTTGATGATTTTCCTGACACTGGTAATATTCTCATGCCATCCCCACCTTGAGTCCTCTTGTTCTTCCCTCCCTCTGCAGTTGGGGCTCCTCAGGGCAGCCAATGGGAAGAGCAGCTCCTCCCTTCCACCCCAGATGATGGAGCTGAATGTACATGACAGGTGCATTCTGGGACATGTTCTCACCTCCTCCTAGCTTTCCAAAGAGGAACTGAATAGATGGCCAGTGGGTCTCTGTAGAATCAAAACAAATCTGGAAATTAAAGATGATACAAACAGTTGGAGATATATACCATGTTCTTGGATTGGAAGAATCAACATTGTGAAAATGACTCTACTACCCAAAGCGATCTACAGATTCAGTGCAATCCCTATCAAACTACCAATGGCATTTTTCACAGAATTAGAACAAAAAATTTCACAATTTGTGTGGAAACACAAAAGACCCTGAACAGCCAAAGCAATCTTGAGAAAGAAAAATGGAGCTGGAGGAATCAGGCTGCAGGACTTCCGACTATACTACAAAGCTACAGTAATCAAGACAGTATGGTACTGGCACAAAAACAGAACTGTAGATCAATGGAACAGGATAGAAAGCCCAGAGATAAATCCACACACATATGTTCACCTTATCTTTGATAAAGGAGGCAAGAATATACAATGGAGAAAAGACATCATCTTCAATAAGTGATGCTGGGAAAATTGGACAGCTACATGTAAAAGAATGAGACTAGAACACTCCCTAACGCCATACACAAAAATAAACTCAAAATGGATTAAAGACCTAAATATAAGGCCAAACAGTATAAAACTCTTAAAGGAAAACATAGGCAAAACACTCTATGACATAAATCACAGCAAGATCCTTTTTGACCCACCTCCTAGAGAAATGGAAATAAAAACAATAAACAAGTGAGACCAAATGAAACTTAAAAGCTTTTGCACAGCCAAGGAAACCATAAACAAGATGAAAAGACAACCTTCAGAATGGGAGAAAATATTTACAAAAGAAGCAACTGACAAAAGATAAATCTCCAAAATTTACAAGCAGCTCATGCATCTCAATATAAAAAAACACAAACAACCCAATCCAAAAATGGGCAGGAGACCTAAATAAATATTTCTCCAAAGAAGATATACAAATTGCCAGGAAACACATGAAAGGATGCTCAACATTACTAATCATTAGAGAAATGCAAATCAGAACTACAATGAGGTATCACCTCAGACCGATCAGAATGGCCATCATCAAAAAAATCTACAAACAGTAAATGCTGGGGAGGGTGTGGAGAAAAGGGAACACTCTCGCACTGTTGGTGGGAATGTAAATTGATACAGCCACTATGGAGAACAGTATGGAGGTTCCTTATAAAACTAAAAATAGAACTACTGTATGACCCAGCAATCCCATTACTGGGCATATACCATGAGAAAACCATAATTCAAAAAGAGTCATGTACCACAATGTTCATGGCAGCACTATTTACAATAGCCAGGACGTGGAAGCAACCTAAGTGTCCATCGACAGGTGAATGGATAAAGAAGATGTGGCACATATATACAATGGAATATTACTCAGCCATAAAAAGAAATGAAACTGAGTTATTTGTAGTGAGGTGGATGGGCTTCCCTGGTGGCGCAGTGGTTGAGAATCCGCCTGCCGATGCAGGGGACACGGGTTTGTTCCCCGGTCCAGGAAGATCCCACATACCACGGAGCGGCTGGGCCCGTGAGCCATGGCCGCTGAGCCTGCGCGTCCGGAGCCTGCGCTCCGCAAAGGGAGAGGCCACAACAGTGAGAGGCCCGCGTACCACAAAAAAAAAAAAAAAAAAAAAAAAAAAAAAAAAAAAAAAAAAAAAAAAGATGTAGTGAGGTGGATGGACCTAGAGACTGTCATACAGAGTGAAGTAAGTCAGAAAGAGAAAAACAAATACTGTATGCTAACACATGTATATGGAATCTGAAAAAAAAAGGTTCTGAAGAACTTAGGGGCAGGACAGGAATAAAGACGCAGACGAAGAGAATCGACTTGAGGACATGGGGAGGGGAAGGGTAAGCTGGGACGAAGTGAGAGAGTGGCATGGACATACATACACTACCAGATGTAAAATAGATAGCTAGTGGGAAGCAGCCACATAGCACAGGGAGATCAGCTCAGTGCTTTGTGACCACCTAGAGGGGTGGGATTGGGAAAGTGGGAGGGAGATGCAAGTGGGAGGGGATATGGGGATATTTGTATATGTATAGCTGACTCACTTTGTTATACAGCAGAAACTAGCACACAATTGTAAAGCAGTTATACTTCAATAAAGATGTTAAAAAAAAAAACAAAAGCAGGAAGATTTGTAAAGTTAATTAGATTGACCTTTCAGATGTTCCACATGTCTTGAACCAGCTGTCTGGAAACTCTAAATCTTTCTTTTAATAATCCTCTTAATCAATCTAGTTATTAACATTTAATATTTTAAACAAAAGCCTTTGTGAAAAGAGAGCCTAGCCTTTTTTCCCATGGACCCAGAGAGATAAAAATTTCATGTTCCTCTGACAAGTCAGTCAGAATCAAATCTTGCATCAGTGAACATGTTTCAAAACCTCCGATTCCCACTTCTAGAGGAAGTGGTATCTGACCATGTCCTTATTCAGAAACAAGGTAACACGACCCATGTTTGTATGAACAATGTAGTAAATGGTTTGGATGCTTCCTTCATTTGGTTTTGTGATGGGAATAAGTCATTTTTCTCCCCTTCATAAGACATTTTCCTTTGTAACTTCAGTCTTCATACTGAAGTTCAATAAACGACAACAAAAATGATAGGAAAAAAAATCATCCTTTGAAAATGTTCATTAGTCAACCTATTGTTCCAAGAAGGCAGATGGAACTGTACTTTTTTCTTTCTCTTCCTTTTTCTCTGCCTCACCCCCAAATTGCCTTTGTGTTTCTTGGTGTATTTTCCAAATTTGGTGAAAACCCATCACCTTCTAAAGTTGTCAAGGATTAAAAAAATCAGAACGATGTGCAAGGTTGAGTAGTTAGATCGTGGTGCCCAATGCACTTCCCTTGGCCAAAAGTTACTCCATCTTTTGCCATTCTAGGGAAACCTCACTTGGGATGTTCATGGCTTAGCAGCAGAAGGTGGAGGAAAAGTTCTCGATTTCTATTTTTATTCCCTCAGCCTTCCTTTCAGTATAACTTTCACATTTATGCATCTGCCCACCAGGGACCTTATATACATTAATCACAGGGCGAGCTTCTCAGTGGGCACGTCTGTACTTGTGGCTGCCATAAAAGAAATTAATCAAATTTCATGTCTGGTTTTGGTACCATATGACTCATTTTCATGGCCCTAGAACTAAAACACGGTAGTTAAAACAGCAAAGTGATATTTATAGGGTAATTTTGATCAAGCTAGTCATAATTTTCTTTCCTGGGTAAGTCTGTATGTCCTTTGTTATAGCTTTAATTACACTGACAGCTTTCCAGAGGGAATGTTAGGGTAGAGGTTATTTGAATATGAAACCAAAGGTTTGACATCAGTTAAGAGTGAATGGTTTTTATTTCCTAACATATGTTTTAATGTAATGTAAACTTATGGGCTGATTTTCCTCCCTGAATACTATTATTTTAATTTCATTTCATCATCTATTTTTTAAAAAATAGATACTCCAATCTTTATTGGAGTATAATTGCTTTACAATGGTGTGTTAGTTTCTGCTGTATAACAAAGTGCATCAGCTATACGTATACAAACATCCCCATGTCTCCCCCCTCATGCCTCTCCCTCCCAACCTCTCTATCCCACCCCTCTAGGTGGTCACAAAGCATGGAGCTGATCTCCCTGTGCTATGTGGCTTTGTAGTGACATGGATGGAACTAGAGACTGTCATACAGAGTGAAGCAAGTCAGAAAGAGAAAAATAAATACTGTATGCTAACACATATATATGGAATCATCATCTGTTTTATGTTATTTTATTTTTAAAGGTTAAGCTCATAGAACAGTGCTGTCTTTTTTGTTTTGTTTTGTTTTACTTGGCTGTACTGTGAGGCTTGCGGGATCTTAGTTCCCCAACCAGGGATTGAACCCAGGCCCCGGCAGTGAAAGTGCTGAGTCCTAACTACTGGATGCCAGGGAATTCCCTTAATTTATTTTTATTTTTATTTTTTATTTTTTTATTTTTTGCGGTATGCGGGCCTCTCACTGTTGTGGCCTCTCCCGTTGCGGAGCACAGGCTCCAGATACGCAGGCTCAGTGGCTATGGCTCACGGGCCTAGCCACTCAGTGGCATGTGGGATCTTCCCAGGCCAGGGCACGAACCCGTGTCCCCTGCATCGGCAGGCGGACTCTCAACCACTGCGCCACCAGGGAAGCCCCCCTTAACTTATTTTTAAAAACATTATTTTATTGAAGTAGAGTTGGTTTACAATGTTGTGTTAATTTCTGCTGTACATCAAAGTGATTCAGTTATATATATATATTCTTTTCCATTATGGTTTGTCACAGGATATTGAATGTAGTTCCCTGTGCTATACAGTAGGGCCTTGCTGTTTATCCATCCTGTATATAATATAGTTTGCCTCTGCTAATCCCAAACTCCTAGTCCATCCCTCTGCCACATCATTTATTTCATTTACTTTATTATTGAGGCAGAAGGAGAATTGTGCTGATCTCTCCTCCCCTTGCCCAGGCCGGGGCAGCCTGAAACAGTATCCATCAGTTAAGACATGACCTGATTGTGGGCTGTTCACCTCGCTCCCCCATCACCTCCCTACTGAAACTCTAGCTGCAGGCCTCTGTCAGGTTACAAATTTAGCAGCACTTTTCCAGTGCCTTTCCCCTTTCCACATCACTCCAGGGATCTCTATTAACTTAACACACTAAAAATAGCACTGCAGAACTGCTGAACAGGTGAGGGTGATGGGCAGAGCCTGGGGAAGGCTAAATATTGCTCACATTGATCGGAAACCTGGGCTCTGCTCCTGTGACGATTGCGGTTTGACACCAAGCTCATTAAAAATGTTTGTGCATCTGTGGGTTTGAGAGGCAGGAGAGGGGAGTGCATCAGGTCCAGGGCCCTGAGGAAGTGAGGATGCTCTTGCCGAGGTCTTTTCTTACCAACCTGGGGTTCCCTTTTCTTCTGAATTAACGCAGATCTTGTGTGAGCCTGAATGGGACTTGTCTTCCCTCTTGGCAAGGGTTCTAAACTGCGAATAAAGCCAACTCTTACCTTGACTTTAATCCTTGGGCACGGTGTAAAATCTTTTCTTCTGCAGAGTGTAATGGTCCCATCAAATAATACATCACAGTGTGTTTTACTTGCTTCAGGCTGAGCAGCTGGTGGGAAAAATTTATAATCTGAAGTCTTCTCTGTTTGAGTCTTAGTTCTACCACATCTTAACTGTGCTGTCTTGGACTAGTAATTGAACCTCTCCAGCCTCCTATTTATAAAATAGGAATATTAATTGAAATTTTATTTTATTTTTAAAATATCTTTATTGGAGTATAATTGCTTTACAATGGTGTGTTAGTTTCTGCTGTATAACAAAGTGCATCAGCTATATGTATACATATATCCCCTTATCTCCTCCCTCTTGTGTCTCCCTCCCACGCTCCCTATCACATCTCTCTAAGTGGTCACAAAGCACCGAGCTGGTCTCCCCAGTGCTATGCGGCTGCTTCCCATTAGCTATCTATTTTACATTTGGTAGTATATATAAGTCCATGCCACTCTCTCATTTCATCCCAGCTTACACTTCCCCCTCCCCGTGTCCATCGACAGATGAATGGATAAAGAAGATGTGGCACATATATACAATGGAATATTACTCAGCCATAAAAAGAAATGAAATTGAGTTATTTGTAGTCAGGTAGATGTACCTAGAGTCTGTCATACAGAGTGAAGTAAGTCAGAAAGAGAAAAACAAATACTGTATGCTAACACATATATATGGAATCTAAAAAAAAAAAATGGTTCTGAAGAACCTAGGGTCAGGGTAGGAATAAAGATGCAGATGTGGAGAGCGGACTCATTGTAGTTCTGATTTGCATTTCTCTAATGATTAGTGATGTTGAACGTCCTTTCATATGTTTCTTGCCAATCTGTATATCTTCTTTGGAGAAAAGTCTATTTAGGTCTTCTGCCCATTTTTGGATTGTGTTGTTTGTTTTTTTGATGTTGAGATGCATGAGCTGCTTGAAAATTTTGGAGATTAATCCTTTGTCAGTTGCTTTCTTTGCAAATATTTTCTCCCGTTCTCCTATCTTTTATTTATTTATTTATTTATTTTTGCGGTACGCGGGCCTCTCACTGCTGTGGCCTCTCCCATTGCGGAGCACAGGCTTCGGACGCACAGGCTCAGTGGCCATGGCCCACAGGCCCAGCCGCTCCACGGCATGTGGGATCCTCCCGGACCAGGGCATGAACCCACATCCCCTGCATCGGCAGGCGGACTCTCAACCACTGCGCCACCAGGGAAGCCCCTCTCCCATTCTGAGGGTTGTCTTTTTTGTTTTGTTTATGGTTTCCTTTTCTGTGCAAAAGCTTTTAAGTTTCATTAGGTCCCACGTGTTTATTTTTGTTTTTACTTTCATTTCTCTAGGAGATGGGTCAAAAAGGATCTTGCTGTGATTTGGTCATAGAGTCTTCTGCCCATGTTTTCCTCTAAGAGTTTGATAGTGTCTGGCCTTACATTTAGGTCTTTAATCCATTTTGAGTTTATTTTTGTGTATGGTGTTAGGGAGTGTTCTAGTTTCATTCTTTTACATGTAGCTGTCCAGTTTTCCGAGCACCACTTATTGAACATGCTCTCTTTCCTCCATTGTATATTCTTGCCTCCTTTATCAAAGATAAGGTGACCATATGTGTGTGGGTTTATCTCTGGGCTTTCTATCCTGTTCCACTGATCTATAGTTCTGTTGTTGTGCCAGTACCATACTGTCTTGATTACTGTAGCTTTGTAGTATAGTCTGAAGTCAAGCACCCTGATTCCTCCAGCTCCATTTTTCTTTCTCAAGGTTGCTTTGGCCATTTGGGGTATTTTGTGTTTACATACAAATTGTGAAGTTTTTTGTTCTAATTCTGTGAAAAATGCCATTGGTAGTTTGTTAGGGATTGTATTGAATCTGTAGATTGCTTTGGGTAGTATAGTCATTTTCTCAGTCTTGATTCTTCCAGTCCAGGAACATAGTATATCTCTCCATGTTTGTATCAACTTTAATTTCTTTCATCAGTGTCTTATAGTTTTCTGCATACAGGTCTTTTGTCTCCTTAGGTAGGTTTATTCCTAGGTAATTTATTCTTTTTGTTGCAATGGTAAATGGGAGTGTTTCCTTAATTTGTCTTTCAGATTTTTCATCATTAGTGTATAGGAATGTAAGAGATTTCTGTGCATTAATTTTTGCATCCTGCTGCTCTACCAAATTCGTTGATTAGCTCTAGTAGTTTTCTGGTAGCATCTTTAGAATTCTCTCTGTATAGTATTATGTCATCTGCAAACAGTGCCAGTTTTACTTCTTCTTTTCCGATTTGTATTCCTTTTATTTCTTTTTCTTTTCTGATTGCTGTGGCTAAAACTTGCAAAACTATGTTGGATAATAGTGGTGAGAGTGGGCAACCTTGTCTTGTTGCTGATCTTAGAGGACATGGTTTCAGTTTTTCACCATTGAGAATGATGTTGGCTGTGGGTTTGTTATATACGGCCTTTATTATGTTGAGGTAAGTTCCCTCTGTGCCTACTTTCTGGAGGATTTTTATCATAAATGGGTGTTGAATTTTGTCAAAAGCTTTTTCTGCATCTTTTGAGATGATCATATGGTTTTTCTCCTTCAGTTTGTTAATGTGGTTTACCACATTGATTTGTGTATATTGAAGAATTCTGCCTTCCTGGGATAAACCCCACTTGATCCTGGTGTATGATCCTTTTAATCTGTTGTTGGATTCTGTTTGCTAGTATTTTGTTGAGGATTTTTGCATCTATGTTCATCAGTGATATTGGCATGTAGTTTTCTTTCTTTGTGACATCTTTGTCTGGTTTTGGTATCAGGTTGATGAGGCCTCATAGAATGAGTTTGGGAGTGTTCCTCCCTCTGCTATATTTTGGAAGAATTTGAGAAGGATAGGTGTTAGCTCTTCTCTAAATGTTTGATAGAATTCACCTGTGAAGCTATCTGGTCCTGGGCTTTTGTTTGTTGGAAAATTTCTAATCACAGTTTCAATTTCAGTGCTTGTGATTGGTCTGTTTATATTTTCTACTTCTTCCTGTTTCAGTCTCGGAAGGTTGTGCTTTTCTAAGAATTTGTCCATCATTTCTTCCAGGTTGTCCATTTTATTGGCATATAGTTGCTTGTAGTAATCTCTCATGATCCTTTGTATTTCTGCAGTGTCAGTTGTTACTTCTTGTTTTTCATTTGTAATTCTATTGATTTAAGTCTTCTCCCTTTCTTTCTTGATGAGTCTGGCTAATGGTTTACCAATTTTGTTTATCTTCTCAAAGAAGCAGCTTTTAGTTTTATTGATTTTTGCTGTCATTTACTTCCTTGCTTTTCATTTATATCTGATCTGATATTTATAAGTTCTTTCCTTCTGCTAACTTTGGGGTTTTTTTTTGTTCTTCTTTCTCTATTTGCTTTAGATGTAAGGTTAGGTTGTTTATTTGTGATGTTTCTTGTTTCTTGAGGTAGGATTGTATTGCTGTAAACTTCTCTCTTAGAACTGCTTTTGCTGCATCCCATAGGTTTTGGGTTATTGTGTTTTCCTTGTCATATGTTTCTAGGTATTTTTTGATTTCCTCTTTGATTTCTTCAGTGATCTCTTGGTTATTTAGTAGCATATTGTTTAGCATCCATGTGTATGTGTGTTTTACAATTTTTTCTTACAATTGATATTTAGTCTCATAGCGTTGTGGTCCGAAAGGATAATTTACCAAGGCTTGATTTGTGACCCAAGATATGATCTGTCCTGAAGAATGTTCCATGAGCACTTGAGAAGAAAGTGTATTCTGTTCTTTTTGGATGGAATGTCCTATAAATATCAATTAAGTCCCTCTTGTTTAATGTATCATTTAAAGCTTGTGTTTCCTTATTTATTTTCATTTTGGATGATCTGTCCGTTGGTGAAAGTGGGGTGTTAAAGTCCCCTACTTTGATTGTGTTATGGTCGATTTCCCCTTTTATGGCTGTTAGTATTTGCCTTATGTATTGAGGTGCCTTTATGTTGGGTGCACACCTATTTATAATTGTTACATGTTTTTCTTAGATTGATCCCTTGATCATTATGTAGTGTCCTTTTTTGTCTCTTGTAATAGTCTTTATTTTAAAGTCTATTTTGTCATATATGAGAATTGTTACTCTAGCTTTCTTTTGAATTCCATTTGCATGGAATATCTTTTTGCATCCCCTCACTTTCAGTCTATATGTGTCCCTAGGTCTGAAGTGTGTCTCTTGTAGACAGCATATATACGGATCTTGTTTATGTATCCGTTCATCCAGTCTCTGTCTTTTGATTGGAGAATTTTATCCTTTTACATTTAAGGTAGTTATCGATCCATGTGTTCCTATTACCATTTTCTTAATTGTTTTGGTAGGTCTTTTCCTTCTCTTGTGTTTCCTGCCTACAGAAGTTCCTTTAGCACTTGTTGTAAAGCTGGTTTGGTGGTGCTGAATTCTCTTAGCTTTTGCTTGTCTGTAAAATTTTTACTTTCTCTGTCAAATATGAATGATATCATTGCTGGGTAGAGTAATCGTGGTTGTTGGTTTTTTCCTTTCATCACTTTAAATATGTCCTGCCACTCCCTTCTGGCTTGCAGAGTTTCTGCTGAAAGATCAGCTGTTAACCTTATGGGTATTCCCTTGTATGTTGTTTTTCCCTTGCTGCTTTTAATATTTTTTCTTTGTATTTAATTTTTGATAGTTTGATTAATATGTGTCTTGTCTTGTTTCTCCTTGGATTTATCCTGTATGGGACTCTCTGCACTTCCTGGACTTGAAGACTATTCCCTTTCCCATATCAGGGAAGTTTTCAACTATAATCTCTTCAAATATTTTCTCAGTCCCTTTTTTTTCCTCCTCTTCTTTTGGGACCCCTATAATTCAAATGTTAATGTGTTTAATGTTGTCCCAGAGGTCTCTGAGACTGTCCTCAAGTCTTTTCATTCTTTTTTCCTTATTCTGATCTATGGTAGTTATTTCCACTATTTTTTCTTCCAGGTCACTTATCCGTTCTTCTGCCAATTGTAGCAGTTATAATAGCAGTTATTCTGCTATTGATTCCTTATAGAGAATTTTAAATTTCATTTATTGTGTTGTTCATCATTGTTTGTTTGCTCTTTAGGTCTTCTAGCTCC
Source organism: Kogia breviceps (assembly GCF_026419965.1). NCBI lineage: Eukaryota > Metazoa > Chordata > Mammalia > Artiodactyla > Physeteridae > Kogia > Kogia breviceps. Next base: position 51,732,836 of record NC_081319.1, on the reverse strand, counting down.
TTGTTAAACATTTATTGTATCTTCTCCATTCTACTTCCAAGATTTTAGATCATCTCTACTATCATTGCTGTGAATTCTTTTTCAGGTAGACTGCCGATTTCCTCTTCATTTGTTTGGTCTGTTGGGTTTTTACCTTGCTCCTTCATCTGCTGTGTATTTCTCTGTCTTCTCATTTTGCTTCACTTACTGTGTTTGGGGTCTCCTCTTCGCAGGCTGCAGGTTCATAGTTCCCATTTTTGGTGTCTGTCCCCAGTGGCTAAGGTTGGTTCAGTGGGTTGTTTAGGCCTTCTTGTTGAGGGGACTGGTGCCTGTGTTGTGGTGGATGAGGCTGGATCTTGTCTTTCTGGTGGGTAGGGCTGCATCCGGTGGTGTGTTTTGTATTGTTTTTGAATTTATTATGGTTGTGGGCAGCCTCTCTGCTCTTGGATGGGGTTTTATTCCTGTCTTGCTACTTGTTTGGCATAGTGTGTCCAGCACTGTAGTTTACTGGTTGTTGAGAGGAGCTGGGTTTTAGCATTGAGATGGAGATCTCTGGGAGAGCTTCATCATTTGATATTACGTGGGGCTGGGAGGTCTCTGGTGGAGCAATGTCCTGAATTCGGCTCTCCCTCCTCAGAGGCTCAGGCCTGACACCCAGCTGGAGCACCAAGACTGTGTCAGCCACACAGCCAGTTACGTGGGGAATTTCTTGTCTTTTGGGATGTCTGAGGTCTTCTGCTAGCATTCAGTAGGTGTTCCATCAGAGTTGTTCCCATGTAGATGTATTTTTTTTTTAGATGTAGTTTTTATGTATTTGTGGGGAGGAAGGTGATCTCCACGTCTTACTCCTCCACCATCTTGAAGGTCCCCCCCTTAATTGAAATTAACATCTCTCTCACTGGTGTTTGCAAATTCAGATGGGATAGCATTGAATGTTTGGGGAACTATAAATAGCTGTAGTACGTCCTAAATACCTGTAGTATTAGTCTGATGGTTAATTGTATGTGTCAACTTGACTGTGCTAAGGGATGCCCAGATAGCTGGTAAAGCCTTATTTCTGGACGTGTCTGTGAGCGTGTTTCCAGATAAGATTAGTATTTGAATCAGTGAACAGCATAATGAAGATCACCTTCACCACTGTGGGTGGGCATCATCCAATCTGGTGGAGGCTTTAATAGAACAAAATGGTGGAGGAAGGGCATGTTCACTCTTTCTGCTGGAGCTTGGACATTCATCTTCTCCTGCCCTTCAACATCAGTACTCCTGGTTCTCAGGTCTTCAGGCTAGGACTGGGATGTACACCATTGGCTAACCTGTTTCTCATGCCTGTGGGCTTGGACTAGAATTACATTGCCAGCTTTCTTGGGCCTTCAACTTGCAGATGAAGTTGCCTCCATAATTGCATGAGCCAGTTCCTCAAAATAAATCTCTTTCTTTATATCTATATACATCCTATGGGACCTGTTTCTTTGGAGAACCCTGACTGACATAATGAAGTTGAACCTAAAGAAAATGCTAATAGTCAACCAATTTTGTCCTATGAAAATGGCCATTTCATAATGGTTCAACCTTATATATTAATAAGAGGTTTAGGAAAGTCTTTCTTTGCTTCTCTGAATTGTCCCTGTGAGACAGAAAGATTATAAGCAACCTTATTTTAATGCCTGGGGAAATCTAGGTTTCAAAGGTTACTTGTAACAAGTTGTATAAAAGTCCATGAGTGGAACCCATTCTCCCATTACTCAGTCTGTGGTTTCTTGACCTTGCCCTCCTCTTTAAGGGCCTGAGCTGAAAATGAGAAGCTGGAGAAAGAATGTGATAAAAAGCCATTTCCCCAGCAGTTGAGCGGAGTGTAATATGAGAGGTCACAGCCTCTATAACAAATAACATCTTAAGGAGTGGTCCTCATGTAAAGCACGCATTCTTGAACTGATGCTGGCTCTCCTAAAACGATGCCTCTTTCCAGCACTGAGTGAACCTGTGCTGGGCTACTGAATACTGTTACTTGTGTGTCTTGTCTCTCAGAATCATCAGAATCACCAGTATGCATGGCTCAGGGCTGACCTGGGGATCCAAGGATGCGGCTTCCCAGTGAGAGGGCTTAGCTGGTCTGGGTCAGAGATGGTCCATCTTGGGCTTGCCTTTGGCTCAGACAGTTCTCTCAACCTCAGAACTACTGATAGTTTGGGTCAGATTCTCTGCAGTGGGGGCTGTCCTGTGCATTGCAGGACATTCAGCAGCATCCTTGGTCTCTACCCACTAGATACCAGCAGCCCTCTCCCCAGTAGTAACAACCCAGACTATCTCTAGGTGTTGTCAAATATCCCTTGGGGGACAGAATCAGCCCCAGATGAGAATCACTGGGCCCAGGGGACTTCAGAGTACGAGTGAGGACTGGTCAATGGTTATATATTTCAGAGCATTTACTAATTTGTCTGATGAGCTTCAGCACCGTTGAAAGAATTGCATTTCCTTTTTCTCCCACCTCCCCATGAAAGGTAGTGTTGATTAGATAAGAGATGAGTCATACTTGGGGATACTCAGTTGCATATGAATAGGAAGAGAGGCGTGCAGTGGCTTGGGTCCTCAGATGGGAAGAAAAACAGTCTAATAGAAGACCAGGCTCTCTCAATTTCCTGGCAAAAACATCTGTCTTCTTGTTTTTCTAGTTAATTATGGATTTTCATGAGCTCACTCAGCTAATCAAGTTTAATGACACTAGACCTAAATCACATTATTGTTATTTTTTGAGACACTATTGGCATCATGCCATGTTAACCTGCCAGCAGCCTGGAGACACGACAGTCACTCAAACCCCAGCACAAAGCTTTTATTAGCAGTGCACACAGCCCTTTCATAACCTGTCACCACTGAGATAAGACAAAAGAAAAGCAACAGAAAAAGGGCATTTTCTATAAAGAACACTTTAGGAACTTTATTACAAACCAGAAACTTTATTGCAAGATGGGCAATGAGACATGTGTCCTATATTTACTATATTTACTACCATTTTCAATATAACTTTGGGTTTGAAGAGACACAGAAAAACATAGGTCAGAAGCAGATATTCCCCTTTATTTCCATGTCCCTGATGATAGCTGGATGCAAGGATTTCCCAGCTGGCCGATTGTGACCTACCTTTAATCTTGATGCTGTCTGTGGCTTTGTCTATACCCTTTTCTTTTGTCCTTAGGAATTCCTGGTGGAGAATGGACACGGCTGCTAGTCTTGTCACTGCCTCCTGACCTCACTCACACTTGCCTTACCTCGGATGAATAAAAATATTGTGTATTCAGTAAAAAAGTCGGGTTCTTTTGCCTTAGGACTTCACATTGCCCGGAGTAAAATTTGTCATATTTGTCATTTAGCATTTCATTTGGTCTGGATTACAAACCAACAGTTTTTTTTTTTCTTTTTCTTTTTGGAGGGGGGAGGGAGAGGGAGCATTTTAAAAAGTAATGAAAGGAATTTTCTGGATTCTGCAGCTAGAGTGTTCTCTGTTAGATCTTTGCATTACTTTTTATTTTTTTTTGTTTTTTTTTGGGGAAAATACACTTTTATTTTCGCTAATCTCTAACTAAAATTTAGCATTTCCTTATATTTCAAATGTTGGAAACAAACCACAGTACTGTTCACAGAACCTGTGTGACATCACCAGTAGAAATCATAGATATATTCCTATTTGATTAAAGGCAAATCTTTGCATTACTTTAAAAAAATTATTTTATTGAAGTATAGTCGATTTACAATATTGTGTTAATTTCTGCTCTACAGCAAAGTGATTCAGTTTTATATATATATATATATATATATATATATATATATATATATATATATATATACTCTTTTCCATTATGGTTTATCACAGGATATTGAATATAGTTCCCTGTGCTATACAGTAGGACCTTGTTTATCCATTCTATGTATAATAGGTTGCATCTGCTAATCCCAAACTCCCCGTCCTTCCCTCCCTGGCACCCCCTCCCTCTTGGCGACCACAAGTCTGGTCTCTATGTCTGTGAGTCTGTTTCTGTTTCATAGATAGTTCATTTGTGCCATATTTTAGATTCCACATATAAGTGATATCATATGATATTTGTCTTTCTGACTTACTTCACTTAGTATGATAATCTGTCGGTCCATCCATGTTGCTGCAAATGGCATAATTTTATCCTTTTTGTATGGCTGAGTAATATTCCATTGTATATATGTACCACATCTTTATCTATTCATCTATTTTTTTTTTGTGGTACGTGGGCCTCTCACTGTGTGGCCTCTCCCGTTGCGGAGCACTGGCTCCAGACGCACAGGCTCAGCAGCCATGGCTTATGGGCCTAGCTGCTCCGCGGCATGTGGGATCTTCCCGGACCGGGACACGAACCTGTGTCCCCTGCATTGGCAGGTGGACTCTCAACCACTGCGCCACCAGGGAAGCCCCGTACTCATCTATTGATGCACATTTAGGTTGTTTCCATGTCTTGACTATTGTAAATAGTGCTGCTATGAACATAGGGGTACATGTATCTTTCAAATTATAGTTTTGTCTGGATATATGCCCAGGAGTGGGATTGCTGGGTCGTATGGTAGTTCTTTTTTTAGTTTTCTGAGGAACCTCCGTACTGTTCTTCATATGGCTGCACCGATTTACATTTCCACCAACAGTGTAGGAGGAGGGTTCCCTTTTCTCTACACCCTCTCCAGCACTTGTTATTTGTAGACTTTTTGATGATGGCCATTCTGACTGGTGTGAGTGGTACCTCATTGTAATTTTGATTTACATTTCTCTCATAATTAGCAACGATGAGCATTTTTTCATGTGTGTATTGGCCATCTGTATGTCTTCTTTGGAGAAATGCCTATTTAGGTCTTTTGCCCATTTTTTTGATTGGGTTGTTTTTTTGTTATTGAGTTGTGTGCATTACTTTTAACACATCACGTGGAGTGCTCACTTTTCATAATGTAATCTCTCTCTTCTGAGGGCAGTCTGTAATTCATTTCTGAGCTCCTAAAATTGCTTTGTAGACTCTTGCACCTAATAAACTAAAGTGAAATTATTTGTTTTCTCTACAAGTCAGTTGTTGGTATACAATGTCATATCGATTTCCATGAGATTCCTGAATATCATTATGAAAAGGTCTGGGTTGTTTGGGGATATATAAGAACACTGGGCTTGAAGACTTGAGATTTAGAGTCAGATTGATCTGAATTTGAATCCTGGGTCCATTGCTACTAGCTGTGTGACACCGGGCAAGTTATTTTGCCTTTCAGAGTGTTAGTTTCCTTATCTGTAAACTTGATGTAACAGTAATAGTTAGATCATAAAGTTTCTGTAAAGATAGAATGAGTTAGTGCATGTAAAATACAGAGCAGGCTGCCCAGGCATAGTGAGTAGCATTTGATAGAGGATGGTGATATATTTATTTCCAAGCTGGGATGAGTCTGGTGACATTTGCCTAATTTAGTAAATTAAGCTGCCCTCCTCAATTAGTTCCTCACTGTAACTGTCATGATGTCTCCTTCAAATCATAATTCTCAGGTCCCCTTGACTATATTTTAAGATATTTCATGGCCAGAAGACCTTCCATAGTAATTTTGTTGCTCACCAACTAGGGAGGCAGAAGAAGATTATATATAATAAGCAGTAAAAACAGCAAGTGTACATTCCAGAAGTCAGAAGTATCAGTCCTAGGGGAAGTCATCTGAACTTTACAACAAAAAGATAAAGAGTTAATTGGAAATGTGGTAAAAATCATGGAGCTTTAAAAAAGCTACTGTCACTTTTGGACAGAACTATTGGAATTAATTATGGTAAAAATGGATTCCTGGTTGTATTTTGCTCAATGATGACGAGTGGGATCAAGAAGGCAGCAAAACTACTTTTTTCAACAAAGAATCAAGGCTCTGAATTTTCTTGAAAAAACAAAACAAATAAACAGAATTCCCTCGTGCAGGGTGATTTGACAATGATGACTCAAGGGCCAAACAAACTGATTAGAGAACTAAAGAATTGAGAGGACAGAACAAGGTGTCTTAGGAAAATCCTTGGACCATCTTTTTTAACCAATCCTAGGTTGTAGCCATGTTCTGCAGTTGATGAAGTCACTGAGAAATTTCTGGCATTTGGTGGGCTTCAGGTCTCATTGAGGTGTTGTTTGGGTGGCAGACAGACTGGAGGTTTTCAAGATGTTCAAGGTTTTCTGGAGGTTTCTAGAAGGATTCTTTGCTGCCTTGGAGTGGGGATTTTGGGATGAGGTGGAGTTGTGTGCAACTGAGGGAACAAAAGATGAAATAGAATTAAGAGAGGGTAAGATAGGATTAGGGTTAGGGTTTTAAGGGTTTTCACATAGGCTGGCTCATGTAATCTCAAATGATGTTGAAGGGATGATGGTGCCATCCCTGTGTTATAGGTGAGATCAGTGCTTTGAGAGGTCAGTAACCTACCAAAGATTATTCATCTGGTAGGTGGTAAAGCTGAGATCTGAACCCAGGTTTGTCTAATTCCAAAGCTCATGAAATACAGAATTCTGGTAAATTTTCCCTCTTCCTTCTCAAGGGAAAAATTAGGAAAATAAATAAATATATTAGAATGGAGGAAATGAAATAAATGCGTATATTAGAATATCCGAGAACTGAGGATTCATGTTGTATGAAAAAAAGACGAAAAGGGAATTTGAACCAAAAAAAGACGAAAAGGGAATTTGAACCATCTATGGAATACTCCTTCCCCTAAGAACAACAACAAAAACCAATAAAACAAAAGAACAGCAACAACAAAAAACTAAAAAAACACTGTTGCCAAAGTTCTGTGGGTACAGCCAAGAAGGTATGGGACTGGGGCATTGAGTTTTTCTGGGTCTAGCTCATCAACTCCGGCAATCATGGTGAAGCAGTTATGAAGTGAAGAAGATGTAATGACAGATTTTGAAAAATGGCAGAGATGCTGAAAACTGAAAGTGAATATCTATTGGAATAGATTTTAATTTCCTTGTAAAAGAATGGAGCAAATACCAGGAGAAAAGAAATCTGTAGTCATATGGAGGATAATGAAATCATTAGCAACAAGCAGTTGAGAGCTGTAAACAAAGAATCACACCTGCAAAACCTGATAGCCTCTCACTGATGGAATTATAAAATTTGTGGGTAAAGGGAAAATGAATTTAATATATTTGAATTTTTGGTAACGTGAGAGAGAGGAAGAGAAAAGCCAGATTCATTGAATAGAACATTTCAGCAAAGTATCTGACACTAGGTTGGGATGGATTTTTCTTTTAAAAAGTTCCTAAAAAACAAACGTATGGGGACTTCTCTAGTGGTGCAGTGGTTAAGAATCCACCTGCCAATGCAGGGGACACGGGTTCGATCCCTGGTCTGGGAAGATCCCACATGCCGCAGAGCAACTAAGCCCCTGCGCCACAACTACTGAACCTGCACTCTAGAGCCCGCATGCCACAACTACTGAAGTCCACGTGCCTAGAGTCCATGCTCCACAACAAGAGAAACCACTGTAGTGAGAAGCCCTCACACCGCACTGAAGAGTAGCCCCTGCTCGCCTCAACTAGAGAAAGCCCGCACGCAGCAATGAAGACCCAATGCAGCCAAAAAACAAAAACCAAACCAACCAACCAACCAACGAAACACACAAAAATTTATGGTTACCAGGGGATGAGGGGTGAAGGGATAAATTGGAAGATTGGGATTGACATATACACACTACTACATATAAAATAGATAACTAATAAAAACCTGCTGTATAGCACTGGGATCTCTACTGAATACTCTGTAATGACCTGTATGGGAAAAGAAGCTAAAAAAGAGTGGATATGTGTATATTTATAACTGATTCACTTTTCTGTACAGCTGAAACTAACACAACATTGTAAATCAACTATACTCCAATAAAAATTTAAAAGTTACTTGAGTTCGACTAGATTTTGCTGGAATTGCTGTAAGTGTTCTTGCAGGTGGCTATTCCAACATATTTTGGATATTATAGAGCATCATGATATTTAAAAAGGGCAAGCCAATCCCTCCCCCCTGCCCCTTGGGATTGTTGCAAACTAAAAACAAATTATTCCCTTTTTGGTTTGACCTCAAATGGATTGTTTCCTGCTTAAAAGATGTCTTATGTAAGACACCTTTATCTTTTAACTTTGCTCCTGTGATGATATGATAATGTATCCCTTGTTCCCCTTTCCCGGGAAACACTCAAAGTTTCTATTAGTCTTACTAGGAAACCCACAGAAGGAGATTCATAGAGGTCTTTGATGGCATGTTTAGAACTTAGACTGCAGTTTTGAAACAAAATGGTGACTGATGAGTTTTCAAAAGCAGTTTTCATAGAATATCGCTGAATACTTATGTAAGTGGGGGTGACAGTCATAAATGAATTAAATGTAAAACAATCTGTCCTGTTCTCTATCATAAATCAGAATGGAGAGTGAATCACATTGAGGGAGGAAAATAATCTTTGTTGAGTATTTAATATGTGATTGCTGCTTACAGAATCTTAGGGAAGCTTGTTAACCTTATGATGTTTGGCTATCATGGCATAGGACTTGAGAGGCCTCAAACCCAATTCCAAGAAACACACTTTTTATTGTTATTATTTTATTGTGGTAAAGTATGCATAATGTAAAACTTACCATTTTAAACATTTTATCTATTTATTTATTTTTGTGGTACGCGGGCCTCTCACTGTTGTGGCCTCTCCCATTGCGGAGCACAGGCTCCGGACGCGCAGGCTCAGCAGCCATGGCTCACAGGCCTAGCCGCTCTGCGGCATGTGGGATCTTTCTGGACCGGGGCACGAACCCGTGTCCCCTGCATCGGCAGGCGGACTCTCAACCACTGCGCCACAAGGGAAGCCCATCTTAAACATTTTAAATGTACAGTTCATTGGCATTAAGTACATTCACATCATTGTGCAACCATCACCACTCTCCATCTACAGAACTTTTTCATCATCCCAAACTGAAACTGTGTAACCATTAAACAATAACTCCCCACTCCCTCCCTTCCCAGCCTCTGGTAACCATTATTGTACTTTATATCTCTGACTATTCTATGTATTTCATAGTAGTGCAATTCTACAATGTTTGCCCTTTTGACTTATTTTACTTAGCATAATGTTTTCAGGGTTCATCCATGTTGTAGCATGTGCCAGAATTTCATTCCTTTTCTTTTATTAAAAATTGTGGTAAAATATGCATAACACAAAATGTACTATCTTAACTATTTTAAGTGCACAGTTCAGCAGTGTCAAGTACATTTACATTGCTGTGCAGCCCATCTCAAGAACTTTTTTATTTGCAAAACTGAAACTCTATATCCATGAAACAGTAACTCCTCATATCGCCTGCCTCACCCCCTCCCCAACCCTGGCAACCACTATTTTATTTTCTGTCTCTATGGATTGACTTCTTCACACACCTCATATAAATGGAATCATCAGTATTTGTCTTTTTGTGACTGGTTTATTTCAGTTAGAATAATGTTCTTAAGGTTCATCCATGTTGTAGAATGTGTCAGAATTTCCTTTTATTAAGGCTAAATAATATCTTCTAGTGTATATATGCCCCACTTTGTTTATCTATTCATTCAGTGATAGATATTTAGGTTATTTCCATCTGTTGGCTATTGTGAATAATGCTGTTATGAACATTGGTGTACAAATATCTGTTTGAGTCTCAGCTTTCAAATCTTTTGGTGTATATTTATAAGTGGAATTGCTGGATCATATAGTAATTCTGTGTTTAATTTTTTGTGAGCTGCCATATGTTTTCCACAGTGGCTGTACCAGCAATGCACAAGGGTTTCAATTTCTCTACGTCTTCACCAACACTTATTATTTTTTGTTTTTTATAGTTTTAAAATTGTTATTATTTTTAATAATAGCAATCCTAATGGATATAAATAGTATCTCATTATGGTTTTGGTTTGCATTTCCCTCATGATTAGTGATGCTGAACATCTTTTCCTGTGCTTATCGACCATTTGTATATCTTTTTTGAAAAAAATGTCTATTCAAGTCCTTTATCCATTAAAAAACTTTGTTGTTGTTAGTTGTAGGAATTCTTTATATATTGTGCATAATAATCCCTTACTGGATATATAATATGCAAATATTTTCTCCCTTTCTGTGAATTGCTTTTTCACTCTGTTGTTAGTGCCTTTTAATGCAGTGGTCCCTAACCTTTTTGGCACCAGGGACCAGTTTTGTGGAAGACAATTTTTCCACAGACCAGGGATGGGGGGGATGGTTTTGGGATGATTCAAGTGCATTACATTTATTGTGCACTTCTATTATTATTACATTGTAATATATAATGAAATAATTATAAAACTTGCCATAATGCAGAATCAGTGGGAGCCCTGAGCTTGTTTTACTTGCCACTCACTGATAGGGTTTTGATATAAGTCTGCAAACTATTTATTTATTATGGTCTCTGTGCAGTCAAACCTCTCTGCTAATGATAATCTGTATTTGCAGCCACTCCCCAGTACTAGCATCACCGCCTCGGCTCCACCTCCAATCATCAGGCATTAGATTCTCATAAGGAACGTGCAACCTAGATCCCTCAAATCTGCAGTTCACAGTAGGGTTCACATCCCTTGCATGCACAATTCACAGTAGGGTTCATGATCCTATGAGAATCTAATGCCGCCACTGATCTGACAGGAGGCAGAGCTCAAGTGGTAATGAGAGTGATGGGGAGCGGCTGTAAATACAGATGAAACTTCGCTTGCTCACCCTCTGCTCACCTCCTACTGTGCGGCCCGGTTCCTAACAGGCCACAGACTGGTACCGGTCCATGGTCCAGGGGTTGGGGACCCCTGTTTAAATCCATAAAAGGTGAAAATTTTGATGAAGTCTAACTTATCTAACGTTTCTTTGTTGTCTGTGCTATTTCCAGTGTCTTACCCAGGAAATAATTGCCAAGTCCAATGTCATGAAGATTTTCCCCTATGTTTTTTCCTAAGAATTTCATAGTTTTAGCTCTTACTTTTAAGTCTTTGATCCATTTTGAGTTAATTTTTATATATGGTGTAAGCTAAGAGTCCAATTTCATGCTTTTGCATGTGGGTATCCAGTTTTCCTCACACCATTTGTTGAAAAGACTGTCCTTTCTCCATTGAAATCTTGGCACCCTTGTCAAATATCATTTGAACATATATGTGAGGGTTTATTTCTGGCCTCTCAGTTCTATTCCATATGTCTGTCTTTATGCCAGGACCATACTGTTCTACAGCGTTGTGGTAAGTTTTGAAATTAGGAAGTGTGAGACCTCCAACTTGGCTGTTGTTGTTTTTGTCATTCTCTTCCTTCTTTCTTATTGTGGAAAGAACATTTAACATGACATCTACCCTCTTAACAAAATTTTAACTGTTCACTATATTACCATTGACTATAGGTATAATGTTGTTCAGCAGATATTTAGAGTTTATTCATCTCATTGTTATTCTTTTTCAAGGTTGTTTTGGCTGTTGAGGTTCCCTTGAGATTCCATATTAATTTTACAATGGGTTTTTCTGTTTCTGCAAAAAATGCCATTGGGATTTTGATAAGGATTGCATTGAACTTGTAGATCGCTTTGGGTAGTATTGACATCTTAACAATGTTTAGTCTTCTAATTCATAAACATGGGGTGTTTTTCCATTTATTTATGCATTTAATTTCTTTTGGCAGTTTTGTGTTTTCCAGTGTACAAGTCTTTTGCCTCCTTGGTTAAGTTTATTATAAGTATTCATTATTTTTGATGCTATTATAAATGAAATTGTGTTTTAAATTTCCTGTTTTGGTTGCTTATTATGTGTATACAGAAACACAACTGATTTTTGTGTATTAGGGAACACACTTTGACCCAGGGCATCTCACCATCTTATTTCAGTTCATCCTCCACTCTCCTCATCCCCTATCAGCATAAAAATTCACCTCTCAATAGGCGCAGCAGGGATATTGTTAAGAATGATGGGAGGAATGATCCTACAAAAGTATATTGAGAGATGTTTGTCCTTGTAGATCTCATTAATGATCAAATCGTCATTGTTTGAGCTCTTGGCACACTGCAGTTCATAGCACTGAACACAGTGCTCAACTATGACCAGTGAGTTGCCATGACTTTGGCTGGTGAATTTCTTGTTATTGGGTATATTCAATTAGATCCTGGTAACCACGTATTAGAAGGACTGAAGAAAAGATTGTTTACTGGACAGAGGGCTGTGTTCAATGGAGTTTAGGAGTTTATTGTCCCAAATTTCAGGATCTTTAACTCTTCATAAAATTTTAGAAAAAAACTGTCAGGTCTGGGAAGGCTGGATTTGGGTTATCAGACTTCATGAGACATTCAAAAAAAGGGTCACCAAACCATTCGTCAGTAACCATCAATGAGCAATCAGTGTGGGCAAAGCACTGTGCTAGGCATGTGAGTTACATGGGATTGGATAACACACAGGCCACGGAGCTTTTTCCTGTATTGGACAAAGACCGGCTTAGTGTATTTCTTGTGTCTTACAAAGCTTCACACCTGCAGTGATACAACTTTTCTGCACCCGGGGCAAGTGACTCAAAAGTGTTTTCTTGGGTGATCTCTATGTCTGCAGGTGGAAAATGCAAAGGCAGGAACAGATGCTTTTGCACAGTCCAACCTTCCATCTTTTTGTGCCTCTCCTTGTGGTTGTGTAGAGCCAGCTTATTCCGGCTGGTGAGAGCTGATTGTGTGCATTTCTTCTCAACTCCTTGTTCGGTGACATCACATTGGTAGCTTCTAATTTGCCACAATGAGAGTATTTACACCAGGGAAGTCAGCAAATACTACAAATCAGAGCTTTCCCCGCCTCTCCTGACCTGGCTTACCAGCACCACACTGGATGAGAGTCACCCTAAGGATTGAATGAGATTGAGGACCCAGTAGCTGGTTCCTCAATGAAAGGGGCTTTAGCTGATTTCTCAAGGCTGGTGCTGTGGCTTCCAGAACCCCTCAGGCAGCTTTCTAGATTTCTCAATGGAAGTTGTTCTCACTTCTCAGGGAAGCCTTTTCACTATCTATGACCTCACTCGTCTCTTCTCTATTCCTTCCAGTCACCCCAGTGGTCAGGGATCTGAGGCCCAAATAGTAATGATAAGCCTTTTCTTTACTCGAATTTGGACAACTTTTAGACTCTTTGGGATTTTCTTCATCGCATGTACATGAAAGCTGGTATCAAGATCATGTGGGAATCCATCAGAGCTATTTAAGGTATGGAGAATGACCCTTATAATGAAGTTTTTAGTTGACAAGGACAGTGCTTTTGCAGGAGGAATTTGGTGAGCAAATATGTAAACAATAACAATAAAACTACTAAGCTAGACATTTCCTTCATCATTATTATCATCAACTTATATATGCATATGTAGTTTGGATAATATTATTTTTTTCTCTGGAGGGCTATCTAGTAGAGGGCAGCCTGGTTAGGTAACTGTTTGTGTGGCAGCTTTTACATATGTGTGCGTACACACACACATACACACACACGCACACACAGGATGGGTGGTGGCAGAGATGCTGTATGGGTCCCAGAGGCAATATTACCTTAGTAATTTTCTAGGAAACACTCAGCTCACAGAAACCGAACTGCAGTTTACCAGAAGCTATCCATCTTCTTTAAAACAGTTCAGAAAAAGAATCCATTTTCTTGAATACAAATCCTCTTTGTCTTGTGATTTATAAATCATCCCTTCGAAAGAAGCCTTTTGAGGTATCAGTTGAAGGCATTCTTTCAAAATATCATCCCTCAGCACAGCCCTGTGATGGAAGCTAATCCTCTGTGACTACCCAAAGGCAAATTCATCCCACTTTTCACCAAATTTCCCATAGAAAACCCTCTACTGTCATCTTAGTGATTAGGAGGGAATATCAGGGTCAGAATGACCTTAGCCAGCTGTGGTTATCTGGAGATGAAGAGAGCAGAGAGGAGAGTCAGTCTGACAGGGTGATTTCAAATTAACGACTCTCTTAATAAAGAACAAACTTACTGAGGATCTTTTTATAGGAGAGTGAAGCTGTTGCACACAGCCTACGGCTGGCTCCCTTACTCATTCTCGTGTTCTTCTGGAGGTGAAGGATAATGGTCAAGCCTCTCTATGTGTAGTCTGGTTTTTAGGATACAGCACACAGTGATGCTGTCCTCTCCAGATTCCCTGGGTTCCATGTTTATCAGTTTGGTTTTCCCATCTCCAGCTGCTAACCTGAGGATTGCTCTTGGATGAGTAGAGCCACCTCACCTGGAGAGGCCTTGGAAGTAAGGCCTCTCTTACTTTGGGACAGCAAATAGTAAGGACTGACCATTGGGGTTGGGTGGGTGGGAGTTTACAAAAGCCCTCTCTCTTGTCTCAACGTAGGGCAGACTCCAAGGTAGAATTTGTGTTCCAGAGCTCCCTGTGGGATGGACTTAAGGATAGACTTCATCTGAAACCCTCATTTTTGCTTAGTTTCTGCCTCATCTTTATCTTCTTACTCCTTTGTATGTTTCTTCTGAGAGCACTTCCTGCATAAATCACTTGGACACAAATCCCTGTCTCGGTCTTTGCTTTTAGGAAACTCAGCTTCACCAGGTCCATCTCAAGCTGATTCAATGACCCTGCAGGGAGTGATTTGTTCTCAGAGTGAAGGGATTGTAGTTAATTCCACACTGTCCTAAAGTTCAGTTTAAATGTGTGCTTGGGGACAACTGTAACCTCTCTGGTCTTGATGACTGTTAATTTAGTGCATAATATACTTGAATGAAACCTTGGTCTAATACCTATGGTTGTCTGCATTAATCGTGAACTGGGTACTTCCAAGGAGTCTCTCAGGACATGCCTCTTTGACTCACTGTCTTTGTTCACTGGATGGCTGCCTTAAGCATAAGAAGGCATCTTGCCCTCAAGGAGCCCGCTGTCTAATTGGGCAATGGACATACACACCCAAATAAAGTAGTCTGCAGAAACAAGCTGATGAAAGCATGCAGAGCATATACACTGGGTAAGAGTTTAGCGGCTTCAGAAACCACTTTGGGTTGAATATAGTAAGGAAGGCGTATTGGTGAGTGGATTTAAATTGAGCTTAGGAGAATGAATGGAGGTTAAGGAGAGACCATTGGCTTAAGGCTGGAGAAGACTTTGACCTCTTCTGCCAGGAGCATTTACTACCACACTTGGGAGTAGTAAATTCAGCATCCCTTTCATTGTAGAGGACCCTCAAAGAAGGGCACATAGTACAACTGAACTTTCCCACTCCCTTTGAAGTTGACATAGCCATGTGACTTGTTTTGGCCAATGAAATGTGAGGGGACATGTGTCACTTTTGGGCACACATTTTCAGAGCCAGCATATGGCTCTCTGTCTTCCTTTCTCTTGATGCTGTCATCATGGAAACATAAGACGAAGTCTCTGTTTGAAGCATGTCTCTCTTCAGAAAATAGTTTTCAAGCAAATATGGTATGTTCCTGGATAAGTCTCTTGCCCTGTGACTTATGAAATGATATGATAATGTGATTAAAAAATGATGGGAATTGGTCTGCAACTTTCAGATTCCTTGTAGCTTATCTGATTCTTTGAAGAAGGGCCCACATTAAAATTTAGTAAGACTTTTGTCTCTTCTCGGAAACCCAAAGAAATGGGGGCACAGAAGCATTCTACAGAAAACAAATAGTTCTTTGTAACATCAATGGACAAGAAATCAGAAATAGGAAAAATAAAGTTAAATGTCCTTTACTTCTGCTGTGAAACTCTGACATGTAGACCCTGACCACATAGAAATTTGTCCTCTCAAAAAACCAAAACCTTCATGGTCCCCAGGAACTGTGAAAAAATTTAATTGATGAACATATTTGCAGCTCAGACGAATAGTTCAGGGAAGTCAAGGGTCTCGTTTATCCTAATGGGTGTAGTTGTGTGTTTGTGATTGTGTAAAGTTCAATTTCTTATTTTATTTTTTTGTGCAGAGGAACATCTGTTGTTCAGACTCATTTCTTTAGGGCTGCTGTGAACATACTTCTCCAAGCCTATTTTGCTTTCTGTCTTCCCAGATTCAGCCATCAATCTCTTTCTACTCTGTTTTGTGCATCATTGTAACTCACTTTGTGTGTAGAAGTGCTGCTTGTGTGTTGAGTTCTTGTTGCTTATGTGCCATACTTGTTGCCTCCTTCTCAGCTCAGCAGGAAATTACCTTCTGCTCAAATGATCTCCTATCCTTCCCTTATCCCACCATCATTTTAGTATAATTTTCTCTTTCCAGATGATCTGATGGGGTCCTTATGCTGCCTGTTCATGGCAGGGTCTCATATCTTCATAGAAACAGAATTCTCATCTTGAGTTAAAGAAAGGAATCTTAAGCCTTCTGAAATCATCTTCTATTTAATTATAGAGGACAGCCTTCTGTTACCCAGTTTATACCCAGGCTTTGTAGAATCTACACTTCTGTCAACAGGGTGTTAAAATAGGACTCTTTCTTTCTTAGTTTCAGTAGAGGTGGCAAAAATCTAATCATAAAAATAATAGACGCTACACCTACTTTCTAAAATGAGGTGCTAGACCACCTAGGTAGGGTTGTGAAAGAGGTAACTGGGAACCAGTGTTGTGATCCTTAATCAACCTCCAACCTGAGGATAAAATAAAATTGAGCTTGAAAAGGCTAAGTGAGAGAATATCTTTGACAAAAGGTGATGGAGTGCTCTGTCATTTCCCCACTATGTCTCCATGGGGGGAATGGAGAAGATGCTTATGTGTAGTGAGAGGTAATTGAAGGAGACCCCTTAGAATCTTGATATGTCTTCTTGGAGTTTAGGGGCCCCAGTGGACTGGTGGCTGACTCATGCCTGAAAGGGCAACAAAAGAGAGCTAGGTGGAACAGCCTGCTTGGCACTGGAGGAAGGAAAGGTGGTGGTATTGGGAAATAGCAACCTTTCCACAAATGGTAATTAAAGTCAATGGTAATTAAAGGTGCCTTGATATGGGAGTGGAATTTTGGATTTCACTCAAGAGGATGTATAGGTTCATGGATGGGCTGTGGAAGCTTGGGCAGGGTGTGGACAGACTGCCTGATGCCCAGGGGTGGAGGAAGGAGTCACAAGCAACTAGGAGGAGAAGGGGTATTCCTTGCACTAAGGGGGGTGCAGTCAAATGTCCTAGTGGGGAAACCTTGAAACCCATAGAAGAACCCCATGTGAGAGTCGTTTCTGAACATTAGTCAGCCACTTGGCACCCTTCCCTCCTCACTAGAGGAACAACTCACCTTTGAGTGACTTTGAAGGGAGGCAAGGAAGAAAGAAGAAAGTTGCTTTCTGCATGCACGTTGAATCTGGTTATATCTATGTAGCGATATTGTTTCTGTTGAGAGTTTTCCTGCATGTTGATAATACACTTATTATCATGAATTATTTGTTACCATTTTTTTGCCTTTTGGAGTGTATATATTTTTCCGTAAGGAAACCCCACTTACTGAGCTCAACCCAATGGTCTGTATCCTCAGAGCTTCAACCAGTAGAAGCACAGAAAGACACAGGTGGGGCTTTGACATTTATCTTTCCATTTTCATCCAGCCTTGGCTTTTGTAAGTGACATGGAATAGAACAAATGTTTAATTCCTTATTTTACAAAACATGCAGCTCCCTTTCCCACTGGAAGGCAAAAGTGGCTCCGGTCAGTTTAGATATCATAGAACAATTTCCTTACCCTTCTGTCAGCTGGAAGCAGTGTGATGAGGAGTTGGGATAGGTGAGCTGGGACCAGACCATGAGGACCATGTGAAGGGGTTTAGATCTCTGTTTTCCATCTGAATAATTTATGATACCCCTGACTTTATCTTTTGGGTAAAAAATTCTCAGAATCCGTCAGTGTTGACTTAAATGATTTCACCGTAATTTTAACCTAAATACATACAACCCTAAAACCAGGATTAGAATCATATTTATAACTCTTACACAACTATGAAACCGAAGCACATTTGTAAATTGTATTCAAATAAAACTGCAAACTAAACAGAAAGGAAAATAAAAAATGAATTCAGTGTGTCACATCAAGTTGTTTTTGGGGAAGCAAAATTTCCACTCTTAATGTGACAATGATGCTGCCATCAGGTAGTGTTTTGAATTTGACCTACTTGTACTGTTTGTTATAAATGACTCAAGTGTTCACCATTTTTCTCGACTTAAACACTGCAGAAGCTTACTTTGGGCAGGGATGTGAAGTACTTCAAACTTCATTTGGCCCTGAGACATCATTTATTCACTGTTTGTTTCTGGACTTTCCCTCATTAGCCTGGGGAAATTAAAATCCTACTACCTGGAACCCATGTAGTTGTTAACAAATGCAAATGTGGGCACTAAAATTTCAAGGTAGTACTTGGTTTTAAAGTGGAAATCCAGATGATCCAGTATATAATTATATTAAAAATTTTAGATATCAGTGAAATGAAAAGAGGAAAACTGTTCTTACAGAGATTTTGAAGTCCTTCCTTAATATGTCTGAAGACCTCCACAGTCTCCAGCTGGGAACTCAAATGTTCTTCCAAAGGTGATTTAGGTATTTAGGATGCTTCAAGTGACAAGACTGGAAGGTCCCCAGGGGAGGGGCCCAGACGGAAGGCAGAGAAGAGCGAGGAGTCTGAGACAAGGCACCCTAAAGGCCAACAGGGACTGTGCTCAGGTTGGCAATGGATGGATGGCGTTATTGCGGGGGCTACTATGGTGCTCCACCTGGGTCCCTCTTTAGGCCGACACAGATGCTAGGATTATCTGGTGTCCATGGCTACTGCTGTGTCCTCTGGGAATTACCCTCAGTGAGCGAGAACTGCTTTGCCCAAGGTGACACCCCTTCCTAGGCATCCACTCATGGCTAGGCAGATGTGGGGATACAAAGTCTTCAATTTAGAACAACATTGAAGGGCCATCCGAGCTCCAGAGCCCTGTGTAGGATCAGCTGAGTCCTCACTTCAACTTGACTGGGCGTCAGCTTCTCTCTTTCTGCCCAGTCCTGTCATCTTCACTCCTTTTAGGTGTATCTCCTGAGAGTTCTCCCCAATGGAATGTCTGCATGCAATTCCTTATCTAAGAATCTGATTCTACAGGGCCCAATCTAAGGCAGATATCAATGGGACCTGAGGCCAGAACCAGTGGGCATGTTCACTGCTGCACTCCCAGTGCTCAGCCCAGTCCCTGACACGTGATAGGTGATCCCTAAATACTTGAGTGAATGAATGAATGAATGAATGATGGATTTGACAAAATCAAGGATGATGACCATGATTCTGCCTTTGAATATTGATCAGATGATGGATCACTGGGGGAAATAGGATGACTTTAGATATTACAGGTTCTCTGATTTGCATTTATTGCCTCATCCTGTGCTTTCTTCTTGGGCCTGATTCAATGCCCTGTTCCCTATCCCCCAAGTACATGTTGTATGGTTTCCTGGAGGTTAGTGTTTCAGGACATTTCAAATGAATTATGAGGCGGTGTCAGTGAGGATGAGATCTGTTGACTACTCACTGACATCCCTGTCTAATCACCTAGAGTTGAGATTCCAGGTTTTTGTTTGCCTGCAGTTGTCGGCGAAGTGTTGCACGCACTCAGGAGTGATGAGTCTGAATTTAATGGCCTTGTTGCACATCAATACATAAAATGACAATAATGAGTTTGGATGAGGGGAGGAAATGCTAGGTTCTTTGATTGTTCCAAATTTCATTTCTGGAGGTATCTAGGGAGCACTTTCATGGTGGAGACAGGAGCATTACCATTTTAATGAGCCCAGTCTCCCTGTAGTTTATGGCTTTCTTTCACCCAGGGCAAATCTGATGGGCAATTGCTCTCCCTCTTAAGGTGGCCTTTCTGGGATCCAAGATGAGGTCAGACACTCCTTCCCACAGTCAAGCAGCCTCATAAAGCTCCTTCCTTTAATTGGAATTCCAGGCCATTAATTAGTGGCCTAATTTTGTTGCGTTGGACTGTTTCTCAAATTAACTTTGCCAAAGGTAAGAAGCAAACCAGATTTGGGAATGGGTCTTCTCCTATGTCATGTTTCTTAAAGGGTCAGATTTGCATTTCTAGAAGAGAGAAGAGTTGAATATACTTTGAGGGGGAGGAGCATAGGGAGTGCTCCATAATTCTGTTTTATTTATACTTCAATAAAACAGAATTACGGAAATGTGGAGGTGGCTGGGCCCTTGCAGAGAATCAGGTAGCCCCTCTGCTCTGCACTTTTTACATTATAACCCAGCGAGGGGGGTTTGCAAATCTAAAATTACAGAGGTGATTTAGGGCAGGGAGTTGAGCAGAACCTGGGCCAACTGGACTTACCAAATAGGAAGGTTTTGTAGGATTTGTGAGGTTTCCCTTATCAGAACAGACTCGGTTTCCCTTGGCAGTAGAACAGTTAGGCAGGGGACCAAGGGAAAAAGTTAAGCTCTTGGTGCAGGTTCCCTATTTCTGATGTATGGATCACTTGACCAGGACTGTCACCTTTCCCATACTGAGAGATGTCAGTGAATTGCATCTGCTAAACAAAATCTTAATCAGGAATTAAACTTCCAGGGTTACCAGGACTAGTTTGAGAAATGTCTTAGGCCAATGGAATTGGAGTTTCTGATCACGTCCTGGATGAATGCTAAGCGTTTCAAACACAAGGAGCTCACAGAGGACCCAGCCTACTATAACCTTTTATTGTAGTCGTTATTGATGTTCAGGCTTCCTGCTGTAGGCTTGTCCCTGGAGTCTGCTTTTAAGATAGCAAGAGCTCTAGATGGCATTTGGTACCAGCCACTGCCCGTGGACTGTCACTCTGCGTAAATCCCTTAGTTCTTCTGGATCCCTTGAACAAAGATAATCTGCCCTCTGACACCTGGGCTTGTCACCTTTAATTCCAGGCTTCTGAGCAGCTGTCTGCAAGGAAATAAAGGGATGGATTTCTCTTCTGCTCTCACTATTATTCCACTCATGGGGTTCTGCCCCAAGGGGCACGCAGCTGCCCCCTACTCTTCTGTTTAACTGTGTAAAGCCATTCCTGAGTTTCTGTCCTGCCCATTTTGCAGTTTGAACTTTTGGAGTGAAAGAATCCTGTGGCAACAAAACAGCTCCTTTTTAGAAGCTGTTTCTGTTAGGAAGTTTATGAACAAAGAGAGACATTGAAAAAGCAGCTGTTTCCTCATGGTGGAATTTCAGGTATTGGCAAGGGTTGTAGGGGAAGTATTTTGAGGCCGAGGACCTGCTTCCAAGGTGCCCTCAACCTGTACCTTCACCCTCACATACTGAGCCTGGAGAAGGGTGGGTTTGTTCTATCCTTCCCTCAGCCTTTCAGTGATTGGGCAGATGGGTTGGCTGGGTGATTGACCCGGTTTGTCCAGGGAAAATAGTTACAGGATGGGGCCAGGGCAGAGTAGATCTATAAACTAGAGGATCCTTTGGGGGCTTTGGGGTACTTTGGTCCAGAGTTTAAGCAATAAACTAAGATATGTACACAACAGAGAAAGGAAAAGATGTATGAATATAAATATATACTATTATATGTATACATATATGTATATTACATATATATTACATGTAATATATATATGTTATATATATATATATATAAGCATATATTTTGCAGTAGAGTAATCTTACACACAACTGGTGCTGGAGGAGAGTAAGGGAACATGGAATAGGTGGTGTCAGAAATAAGTTAAAAGTCCCTCTCTGGCTTCATGACCAGTGGCAGAAACAAGGATTATAGTAGCTTCTCAAATTTTCTTTCTTGCTCTGTTTTGTATATATATTTATATGTGTTTACTTTTTAACCATTTTCTTTTCTTTTCTATTTTAAGATGGCTTGTTGGTGGTGAACTGCACAATTTAATCCTTAGATTACAGTTTAATCCAAGGTGAGAATGTGACAGAACTAGAAGGATGGTTGAAGATCACTCAGTGACAGACAGGACTTTGGCTCCCTCCTTTTGGGGGGAGGTGAGATGCTTCTATTTGTATGAGAGGTAGTTGCTTGTATTGGACATTGTAGCTGTTGGAAGCTTACATATGTGTCGGGTGTATTTGCATGATGAGTGCTGAAGATATGGGCTATGGTCGGTAGGGTGGATTGGTTCTCTCAACCGCCGTTTTACTTTCTTCCCAGATGTAGAGGTTGGAAAGGTTGTACTCCCCCATTCCTAAGACTCTTTTGCAGCCCGTGTTCTTTGAACCAATTAGGTTCTGTTGATTAGATGCACTCACGCAAAACTAGAAGGTGGAAGTGATTCAGAGTCCATTTTCCTACTGGTGTTGCTCCTGGCAAGTGAGGTCATAAATTGCGCATGTCTAGAGGCACTTGTGGCAGCTGAACTCCGTGGTCCGGTATCTAGTCCTCAGCTTCCTGGGTCCCTCAGGCTGTTGTGGCAGGAGCAGTGAGGGTAGCAGCTCCCTGACCCCTGGGTTGCACTTCAGTGGTGTGTCACTGAACTCAGCAGGCTTGCATCTTCTGTTTCCCCAGCACTTCTGATATTTGGTAAGCACCCAATACTTAATATATTAAATACCTTTTATTTTAATTTATTTGTATTTCAATATAGTTGAGTTACAATGTTGTGTTAGTTTCAGGTGTACAGCACAGTGATTCAGTTATATATCTATATATATATCTACACACACACACACACACACACACACACACACACATATGGATATATATATATGTCCTTTTTCAGATCCTTCTCCCTTATAGATTATTACAAAATATTGAGTAGAGTTCCATGTGCTATACAGTAGGTCGTTGTTGGTTATCTGTTTTATATATAGTAGTGTGTATATGTTAATCACAAACTCCTAATTTATCCCTCCCCTTTGGTAACCATAAGTTTATATTCTATGTCTGTAGGTCTATTTGTTTTGTATATCAGTTCATTTGTATCATTTTTTAAAGATTCCATCTATAGGTGATACCATTTGATACTTGTCTTTCTCTGTCTGACTTACTGCACTTAGTATGATAATCATGATAATCTCTAGGTCCATCCATGTTGCTGCAAATGGCATTATTTCATTCTTTTTTTTAATGGCTGAGTAATGTTCCATTGTATATATGTACCACATCTTCTTTATCCATTCATCTGCGTATGGACATTTTGGTTGCTTCCATGTCTTGGCTATTGTAAATAGTGCTGCAACGAACATTGGGGTACATGTATCTTTTTGCATTATGGTTTTCTTGGAATATATGGCCAGGAGTGGGATTGGAGGATCATACGGTAGCTCTATTTTTAGTTTTTAAAGGAAATTTCATATTGTTCTCTAAATACCTTTCAGTTTTAGAAAGCTAGAGTCGTTTCTGTTTCTTACATTGTACTCTGGCTCTTAGGTATACCTTGGAGAGTCCTTTCTATGGAGGAATGGAGAACAGGATGATTAACTAATCTCTGTCTTTATGAGCTGGGGTCTAGGATTCTGCTTCCTTCTCAAAATTTGCTTCGCCAAGCCCAGGTCTACTCACTTTACACATTCCCAACATAGTCATGGTTTGTTTTCATGGGGTGCAATTCAAAGAGCACTAACCTGGGAGTCAGAGAAACTCAGTTAGAGCATTATATCTCTCTAACTAGCTGCATGGCTTTGGGCAAGTTGGATAACTTTCCTGGGCTTCAAATTCATTATCTGTAACATGATGACTGAAATCGTCCCTCCTTGACACATCACAGGGTTGCTCTAAGAAACCAACATCAATAACAGTAACCATCATTTATTTAACAAATACTTACTAAGAATTGCCAAAGTTCTAAGCTCCATGTCAAGCACTAGAAACCAACAGAGAGGCTGGTAAGCCAGCTTTCAAAAAAGAAAAGCCCTGATTTGTAGCATTTGCCAATTTCTGTGGTGTAAATACTCCTGCCGTGGCTGATTTCAAGTGACCTCCCTGAATGCTCTACAGTGAGCTCTTGTGAGCTGACACCAGCACACAAGTGACATGCAGACTTGCCAGCCCAGGGTGGGGGAGTGGGTGGGCAGGGCAGAGTCAATCCTCAAACACATAGTCACCCGATTCCAGGCTAGAGCAAGTGCTATAAAGGCAAAGAACAAGACATCATGCAAAAGTGATGTTGGTGAGGTTGATTCAGCTGGCTGGTCAGGAAAGATGTGACAGTTAAGCTAAGACCCAAAAGTTGAAGAGGAGCTACTCAGGTAATGAGGGGGAGGAAGAGGAAGCAGGAAGAGCATCCCAAGAGGAGGAAACAGCAAGTGTGAAGGCCCTGTGACCAGAACGAGCTTGGCTACTTAAAGGAGCGTAGTGAGTCCAGTGTGATTTGTGGGTGGATGAGATTGCAGCAGGAAGTGGAGGCCAGATCATGCCAATCCCCACAGGCAGGGGAGGGTCTTGGGTTTAAACCAAAGCACACTGGGAAATCTTTGAAAGCTTCAAGCCTGGAAGTGACCTGAAATCTCCAGTTGCAGCAGGGAGAATGGGCAATAGGAGCACACATGGAAGGAGGGATACTATGTACAAGTCCAGGAGAGAGATGCTGCTTGTAATGGAGATGGAGGGAAGTGGACCAGTTCAAGATAAAATTTGCAGGTAGAATGATCATTTATGGAACCTATCAAGTGTTATTTATCTTTTCCTTTTTTTTTTTTTTTTTTTTGTGGTATGTGGGCCTCTCACCACTGTGGCCTCTCCCGTTGTGGAGCACAGGCTCCGGATGCGCAGGCTCAGCGGCCATGGCTCACGGGCCCAGCCGCTCCACGGCATGTGGGATCCTCCCGGACCGGGGCACGAACCCGTGTCCCCTGCATTGGCAGGCGGACCCCCAACCACTGCGCCACCAGGGAAGCCCTGATTGTTTTTTTTTTTTTTTTTTTGTGGTACGCGGGCCTCTCACTGTTGTAGCCTCTCCCGTAGCGGAGCACAGGCTCCGGACGCGCAGGCTCAGTGGCCATGGCTCACGGGCCCAGTCGCTCTGCGGCATGTGGGATCTTCCCGGACCGGGGCTCGAACCCGTGTCCCCTGCATCGGCAGGTGGACTCTCAACCACTGCGCCACCAGGGAAGCCCCTGTCTTTTCCTTTTAATTAAAAAATTTTAAATTAGCATACAATAAAATTGACTTTTGTGCAGTGTCCAGGTCTAGGAATTTTAACACCTATAGATTCACGTAACTAGCACCACACTCAGGATTCAGAACAGTTTCATCACCCCTCACAAAAACCTCCTTGTGCTGTCTTTTGTAGTCACACCCTCCCTCTCTGTGCCTGATGGAGCTAGAAGGATGGGAAACTGAACCCAGACAGAACAGTTATCCATTTGGATCCCAGTTGTGTTACTGATAGTCCTTCTGTACTCAGGAACATCTAACAAGGCCCAGCCTTTCCCAGCGGTTTATTTCAACCTCTTGGCCCTTCACAGGATTCCTACAGAATGCCCAGTCCCTGTCATAGGCACAGAAGATGCAGAGAAAGCCTTAGGAGCCACTTGAGCTCACCAAAAATTTCCACATCCTGAGATATATCCACAAAGTCAGTAATGGGGGAAGGCAGTCTATTTTTAGGCACATAAATAACTTAGATCAGAATACTCCAGGTAGCATTGCATTATAGCTGAAAACAAACCTCAGTTTGGATGGTTATAAAATGATTTCAGTAAGTATTCTTGCTAAAAGCATAAGCATTTTAATTATCTCATCTGTAACTCTGCAGGGCCTGCTGAGATATAAATATACATGTATATTTGTAATATAGATTGTTGTGAATATATCTGTTATTAGTTGCATCTCTCCCTCCACCTTTCCCATTATTGTTATGTCACAAAATATATTCTATCTTCTTTTTTTTTTTGTGGTACGCGAGCCTCTCACTGTTGTGGCCTCTCCCGTTGCGGAGCACAGGCTCCGGACGCGCAGGCCCAGCGGCCATGGCTCACAGGCCCAGCTGCTCCGCAGCATGTGGGATCCTCCCGGACCGGGGCATGAACCCGTGTCCCCTGCATCGGCAGGTGGACTCTCAACCACTGCACCACCAGGGAAGCCCTCTTCTATCTTTTGAGTGAAAGGAGAGTTCTGTTTACTAGTATTCTGGAGTCATGGAAAATGGACATGATTATGTTTTCTGGAAAAGGGAGAGGGTCCAGGATGGCTCACATTTTCTCAGTTCACAAATGAACTTCAAATATCGCTTGATCTGGAGTTGCAGTTTCCTTGTAAGGAAGCAGATGAGTTGATGGAGTCTTGTCCTGGTAGGGGCACTAGAGGGCAGGGAAATGTGGGCATGCACCTATCAGGCCTCCACAGGCATCATGCTTGCCCTATTGGACAGAGGTAGTCATGTGGCCAAATTCAGAGGTAATGTGGTAGGGGGCTACTCGAAGACATGAATACTGGGAGGTGTGGTTCTTTGGGGGCCACCAAAGTGGTAGCAACAGTAACAGTCTACTGCCATCTCTAAGAACCTGCTCTACAACCGTTGTCACAAAACACTGTCCACAGCTCAGCCCTGTCTGAAGCCTCAAGCTCCACCACAACTTCCTTGCCAAAGTCTCTTGGAATGTTCCTTCTGATACTGACTCATCATTGGCCTCCCAGTTTTACCCGTTGGTCTTGGTTCCCTTTGTGCAGGACACTGGCAGGTATTATGAAAAATATAGAAGAAATAGGATCTCTGTTCCCATCTTCAGAAGGCAGCTGTCCAAATGGGGAGATAAAGGGAGGGATAGAAATTCAGAGAAGGAAGAGATAAGTGAAGGCCGGAGGAGATGGAGGGGGCTGCTTTTCTCCCTTGTACACTCCTTCCCTCCCTCCTTTCCCTCTTTCCCTGTCCTGCATTCTATTCTCGTAGTCTATATCCAACCTCTTCTCGTCCTCTACTTCTCTCAGGCGTAGGATCTTCCCAAGATGAGAGTGAGTCAGGGTCACTACTGTATTAGTTAGCTAGCTCTGTGTAACAAATTCTTCTCAAACATTGTGGCTTAAAACAATAAGAAATATTTCTTATCTTTCATGATTTCTATGGGTCAGGAATGGACGAGTGGCCAAGCTGAGCAGTTCTAGATCGGGATCTCTCACGAGGAAGTGTCAGGATGTCACCTGGGGTCACCTAAAGGCTTGACTAGGGCTGAAGGATCCCCTTCCAAGGTGGCTCGTCACAGGGCTGGCAAGTTGGTGCAGACTGTTGCAGGGAAAGCCATGTCCTCCCCAAGAGGGCCTTTTACAGGGTCCTCATGGTATGGCAGCTGGTTTCTCCCAGAGCAAGAAAGGCAAGACAGTGAGAGCCAGTGGAAGTTATCTTTTTTACCCTCAGAAGTCACATAGCATCACTTCCTCCTCATGCTGTTCCTTAGAAGTGAACCTCCAGTTGTGACCTGCTTTCAAGTGGAGGAGAATTAGCTTTCACCTTCTTAAAGGAGTAGTGTCAAGGGATTGACAGACACGTTAGAACCACCATATCTCTAGTCCAAGGGTTCCTCCTGAGGTCGCTCAGCAGTCTCTCCCCCTTCAGTAATTTGTGAGGCAGGAACAGTTCCCATGATGGATAAACAACTCCAGGGAATGCCGTGAAAAATGATTTCTCAGTAACCAAGTCCATGTTCTCCTGTGTAAGAAAGTTCTCTTCTCACACAGGCTATAGCTGATGCTAACCCTAGAGAGGCTGAAGGATGGCTGGTGCAGCTCAGCGACCCTCTCTGGACCACACTTAACTTGTCTCTAGAATGAAGAGGAGGTGACTGCTTTTCTGACTGTAGGTCCTCTGCTTCCAAATGTTTCTTCCATCAGCAGCAATCCTGAGCAAGAATCCTATGGGATTACTTGGGCAGTGACAAACTTTGGTGAGAGAACACACTTAGCATGGTCCTGGTGGTGCTGCAGACTCTTGTTTCCTGAAGGGGGCTGTCAGGGTGGTGAGATAGAGCCTGCTTTTTGGTCAGGAAATCTGTAGTTTGAGAATGAGCCAAATTTGGGCACTCAAGGGGGGGCTATTGAATTAAAAACATTGTTTAATTGAAGTATAGTTGATTTACAATGTTGTGTTAGTTTCTGGTGTGCAGCAAAGTGATTCAGTTATATATATATAATATATATATATATAATATATATTCTTTTTCATATTCTTTTCCATTATGGTTTATTACAAGATATTGAATGTAGTTCCCTGTGCTATACACTAGAACCTTGTTGTTTATTTGTTTTGGATATAGTAGCTTGTATCTGCTAATCCCAAACTCCTAATTTATCCCTCCCCAACTCCCTTTCCCCTTTGGTAATTGTAAGTTTGTTTTCTATGTCTGTGAGTCTCTCTCTGTTTTATAAGTAAATTTATTTGTATCATTTTTTTAGATTCTACATATAAGTGATATCATATTTATATTTGTCTGTCTGACTTACTTCACTTAGTATGATAATCTCTAGGTCCATCCATGTTGTTGCAAATGGCATTATTTCATTCTTTTTTATGGCCGAGTAATATTCCATTGTATATATGTACCACATCTTCTTTCTCCATTCATCTGTCAATGGACATTCAGGTTGCTTCCATGTCTTGACTATTGTAAATAGTGCTGCAACAAACATTGGGGTACATGTATCTTTTTGAATTACGGTTTTCTCCAGATACATGCCCAGGAGTGGGTTTGCTGGATCATATGTTAGCTGTATTTTTATTTTTTTAAGGAACCTCCATACTGTTTTCCATAGTGGTTGTATCAATTTACATTTCCACCAACAGTGTAGGAGGGTTCCCTTTTCTCTGCACCCTCTCCAGCAATTACTATTTGTAGACTTTTTTATGAGGACCATTCTGATCAGTGTGAGGTGATACTTCATTGTGGTTTTGATTTGCATTTCTCTAATAATTAGTGATGTTGAGCATCTTTTCATGTGTGTATTGGCCATCCATATTTCTCCTTCAGAGAAATGTCTGTCTAGGTCTTCTGAAGGTGCTATTGATTTTTGAGTCTTTTAGAATCAGAGGCAATTTTATAGATACTATAGATAGAAGGAGCACAACTCCTTCATTTTTCTCATGAACCCTAGAGAGGTGAAATGAACAATAATTTAACAAATTAATAGTTAAACTCAGACTGGCCACTTTTAATTGAGAGTTTTCTCCTGTAATAGGTCTATTCTTTCCAGGAAAACAACAACAACAAATCAAATTTCTAGAGATTTCCAATGCTAATATTGAGTAGGAGGTTGTCAGAGGTGAGGCCTAGCATGGTGCCCATCACATAGCAGGTGCTCAGTAAAAACTAGTCAAAGAAATGAATGTGTGAAGTTCTATGAGATATTACCAGCTCTTTCAGTAGTAAGGTCTAAGATTTGTCTTGTGGATACCAAGTTAGCAACAATTCTTCCACATCAAATTCCTTATCCCCTATACCCTCTCTTTTGAACCTCTTTCTCTAAATATCTCAGAAATATTTTCCTTTTATTTATTTTATGGGCCCTATTCTATCTTGGTTCCATTATCTTATAATGACAAGACCTAGATACATGGATATTATGGCTCATGTGAAAAAACTGGGTCACTTTCAAACTGATTTATGGGACTGGTCCAAGTGCAGGTGTATGTAAAATCTTGATTCAGGATTTAAAAAGAAATGTGCAAGTAAAAAATTATACATCTTTATTGATTTAGGAAACTGCAATGTCAAAAGTTATTTGTAAAACTCTCACTCCCTTTATATTCCTAAAAACTAATTTTCACTGTTATTAATTCACTGTTTGTGTTCTAAGTAAGGATATTACAAATTTAATTGATTTTGAACTCACTGATTTTGAAGTTAATGAAATTGTTTATTTCAGTAACTTCACTTTTGTTTCTTTTCTTCACCATTAAATTTGATGATATAAATCCCAAACTGATTTGCCTAACAGCAGAAGGTGCTAAAAAATAAGAGATCACAGTACTCTGGAAGTTTTCCAGTTTTATATCCTGGGCAATATACAAGTTCAAGAAGTCATTCTGGGAGGGACCTTCAAGATGGAGGAGGAGTAAGACGTGGAGATCACCTTCCTCCCCACAAATACATCAAAAATACATTTACATGTGGAAGAACTCCTACAGAACACCTACTGAACGCTGGTAGAAGACCTCAGACCTACCAAAAGGCAAGAAATTCCCCACGTACCTGGGTAGGGCAAAAGAAAAAAGAAAAAACAGAAACAAAAGAATAGGGAGAGGACCTGCACCTGTGAGAGGGAGCTGTGAAGGAGGAAAAGTTTCCACACACTAGGAAGCACCTTCACTCGCGGAGACGGGGGTGGTGGAGGGGAAGCTTTGGAGCCACCGAGGAAAGCGCAGCAACAAGGGTGCAGAGGGCAAAGCAGAGAGATTCTCGCACAGAGGATTGGTACCGACCAGCACTCAGCAGCCTGAGAGGCTTGTCTGCTCACCCACCAGGGCGGGTGGGGGCTGGGAGCTGAGGCTCAGGCTTCGGAGGTCAGATCCCAGGGAGAGGACTGGGGTTGGCTGCATGAACACAGCCTGAAGGGGGCTAATGCACCACAACTAGCTGGGTGGCAGTCCAGGAAAATGTCTGGACCTGCCTAAGAGGCAAAGGACCATTGTTTTGGGGTGTGTGAGGAGAGGGGATTCCTTCCCTGTCTGCCCACAGAAGGCAGAGCACCACCTAAATGAGCTCCAGAGATGGAAACGAGCCATGGCTATCAGCGGGGATGCCAGAGATGGGCAGGAAATGCTAACACTGCTGCTGTAGCCCCCAAGAATCCTGTGTGCAAGCACAGGTCACTATCCACACCTCCCCTCCCAGGAGTCTGTGCATCCCGCCACTGCCAGGGTCCCGTGATCCAGGGACAACTTCCCCGGGAGAACACATGGTGCACCTCAGGCTGTTGCAATATCACGTTGGCCTCTGCCGCTGCAGGCTCGCCCTGCATTCCTTACTCCCCCCTCCCCCCGGCCTGAGTGAACCAGAGCCCCCTAATCAGCCTCCCCTTTAACCCCCTCTTGTCTGGGTGAAGAACAGATGCCAGAGGGTGACCTACATGCAGAAGTGGGGCCAAATCCAAAGCTGAACCCCAGGAGCTGTGCGAACAAAGAAGAGAAAGGGAAATCTCTCCCAGCAGCCTCAGGAGCAGCAGATTAAATCTCCACAATCAACTTGATGTACCCTGCATCTGTGGAATACCTGAATAGACAACGAATCATCCCAAAATTGAGGCGGTGGACTTTGGGAGCAACTGTAGACTTGGGGTTTGCTGTATGCAACTGACTAGTTTCTGATTTATATGTTTATCTGAGTTTAGGTTTTACCTCTTGTTATCATTGGCAGATTTGTTTACTGATTTGGTTGCTCTCTTCTTTTTTTTTAAAAATTACTTTAAAAATATTTTATTTTAATAATATTAAACATTTTCTTCTTATTTTAAAAACTTAATTTTAATTCCCTTTCATTTCGTTCTTTTATTCCTCCTCTTTCTTCTGAGCTGTGTGGCTGACAGGGCTTTGGTGCTCTGGCCAGGTGTCAGGCATGAGCCTCTGAGGTGGGGGAGCCAAATTCAGGACATTAGACCACCAGAGACCTCCTGGCCTCATGTAATATCAATTGGCGAGAGTTCTCCGAGAGATCTCTGTCTCAACGCTAAGACCCAGCTCCACTCAATGACCAGCAAGCTCCAGTGCTGGACACCCCATGCCAAACAACTAGCAAGACAGGAATAAAACCCCACCTAAGAGCAGAGAGGCTGCCCCAAACCATAATAATTTCACAGACAACCCAAAATACACCACCGGATGCAGCCCTGCCCACCAGAAAGATAAGATCCAGCCTTATCCACCACAACACAGGCACCAGTCCTCTCCACCAGGAAGCCTACACAGCCCACTGAACCAATGTTACTCACTGGGGGCAGACACCAAAAACAATGGGAACTACAAACCTGCAGCCTGTGAAAAGGAGACCCCCAACATAGTAAGTTAGGCAAAATTAGAAGACAGAGAAATATGCAGCACATGAAGGAGCAGAGTAAAAACCCACCAGACCAAACAAATGAAGAGGAAATAGGCAGTCTTCTTGAAAAGGAATTCAGAGTAATGATAGTAAAGATGGTCCAAAATGTTGGAAAAAGAATGGAGAAAATACAAGAAACATTTAACAAGGACCTAGAAGAACAAAAGAGCAAACAAACAATGATAAACAACACAATAAATGAAATTAAAAATTCTCTAGAAGGAATCAATAGCAGAATAACTGAGGCAGAAGAATGGATAAGTGACGGGGAAGATAAAATAGTGGAAATAACTACCACAGAGAAGAATAAAGAAAAAAGAATGAAAAGACTTGAGGACAGTCTCAGATACCTCTGGGACAACATTAAACATAGCAACATTCGAATTATAGGGGTCGCAGAAGAAGAGGAGAAAAAGAAAGGGACTGAGAAAATATTTGGGGAGATTATAGTTGAAAACTTCCCTGATATGGGAAAGGGAATAGTCAGTCAAGTCCAGGAAGTGCAGAGAGTCCCATACAGGATAAAACCAAGGAGAAACATGCTAAGACATATTAATCAAACTATCAAAAATTAAATACAAAGAAAAAATGTCAAAAGCAGCAAGGGAAAAGCAACAAATAACATACAACGGAACCCCCATAAGGTTAACAGCTGATCTTTCAGCAGAAACTCTGCAAGCCAGAAGGGAGAGCCAGGACATATTTAAAGTTATGAAAGGGAAAAACCTGCAACCAAGATTGCTCTACCCAGCAAGGATCTCATTCAGATTTGACGGAGAAATTAAAACCTTTACAGACAAGCAAAAGCTAAGAGAATTCAGCACAACAAAACCAGCTTTACAACAAATGCTAAAGGAACTTCTGTAGGCAGGAAACACAGGAGAAGGAAAAGACCTAAAATAACAAACCCCAAACAATTAAGAAAATGGTAATAGGAACATATATATCGATAATTACTTTAAATGTAAATGGATTAATGCTCCAACCAAAAGACATAGACTGGCTGAATGGATACAAAAGCAAGACCCATATATATGCTGTCTACAAGAGACCCACTTCAGACCTAGGGACACATATACACTGAAAGTGAGGGGATGGAAAATGATATTCCATGCTAATGGAAATCAAAAGAAAGCTGGAGTAGCAATTCTCATATCAGACAAAATAGACTTTAAAATAAAGACTATTACAAGAGACGAGGACACTACATAATGATCAAGGGAACAATCCAAGAAGAAGATATAACAATTGTAAATATTTATGCACCCAACATAGGAGCATCTCAATACATAAGGCAAATGCTAACAGCCATAAAAGGGGAAATGGACAGTAACACAATCATAGTAGTGGACTTTAGCACCCCACGTTCACCAAAGGACAGATCATCCAAATTGAATATAAATAATGAAACACAAGCTTTAAATGATACATTAAACAAGATGGACTTAATTGATATTTATAGGACATTCCATCCAAAAAGAACAGAATACACTTTCTTCTCAAGTATTCATGGAACATTCTCCAGGAGAGATCATATCTTGGATCACAAATCAAGCCTTAAATTTAAGAATATTGAAATTGTATCAAGTATGTTTTCTGACCACAATGCCATGACACTGGATATCAATTACAGGAAGATATCTGTAAAAAAAACCACAACAACACATGGAGGGTAAACAATACACTACTTAATAACCAAGAGAACTCTGAAGAAATCAAAGTGGAAATCAAAAAATACCTAGAAACAAATGACAATGAAAACACAATGGCCCAGAACCAGTGGGATGCAGCAAGAGCAGTTCTAAGAGGGAGTTTACAGCAATACAATCCTACCTCAAGAAACAAGAAACATCTCAAACAACCTAACCTTACACCTCAAGCAATTAGAGAAAGAAGAAGAAAAAAACCCCCAAAGTTAGCAGAGGAAAGGTATTATAAAGTTCAGATCAGAAATAAATGAAAAAGAAATGAAGGAAATTATAACAAAGATCAATAAAACTAAAAGCTGGTTCTTTGAGAAGATAAACAAAATTGATAAACCATTAACCAGACTCATTAAAAAAAAGGGAGAAGACTGAAATCAGCAGTATTAGAAATGAAAAAGGGGAAGTAACAACTGACACTGCAGAAGTACAAAGGATCATGAGAGATTACTCCAAGCAAGTATATGCAAATGAAATGGACCACCTGGAAAAAAGGGACAGATTCTTAGAAGAGCACAACCTTCTGAGGCTGACCCAGGAAGAAATAGAAAAAGTAAACACCATTCAGAAGCACTGAAATTGAAACTGTGATTAGAAATCTTCAAACAAACAAAAGCCCAGGACCACATAGCTTCACAGGTGAATTCTGTCAATCACTTAGAGAAGAACTAACAGCTGTCCTTCTCAAACTGTTACAAAATATAACAGAGGGAGGAACACTCCCAAATTCTTTCTATGAGGCCACCATCACTCTGATACCAAAACCAGACAAAGATGTCACAAAAAAAGAAAACTGCAGGCCAATGTCACTGATGAACATAGATGCAAAAATCCTCAACAAAATACTAGCAAACAGAATCCAGCAGCAAATTAGAAAGATCATAAACCATGATCAAGTGGGGTTTACCCGAGGAATGCAAGGATTCTTCATTATATGCAAATCAATCAATGTGATACACCATAGTAACAAATTGAAGAATAAAAATCATATGATCATCTCAATATATGCAGAAAAAGCTTTTGACAAAATTCAACACCCATTCATTTTCAGCACTCTCCCGAAAGTAGGCATGGGGGGAATTTACCTCAACATAATAAAGGCCATATATGACAAACCCATAGCCAACATCGTGCTCAATGGTGAAAAATTGAAACCATGTCCTCTAAGATCAGCAACAAGACAAGGTTGCCCACTCTTACCACTATTATTCAACATAGTTTTGGAAGTTTTAGCCACAGCAATCAGAGCTGAAAAAGAAATGAAAGGAATCCAAGTCAGAAAAGAAGAAGTAAAGTAAACAGTAAACTGTTTGCAGATGACATGATACTATACATAGAGAATCCTAAAGATTGTACCAGAAAACTACTAGAGCTAATCAATGAATTTGGTAAAGTAGCAGGATACAGAATGAATGCACAGAAATCTCTTGCATTCCTAGACACTAATGATGAAAAATGTGAAAGAGAAATTAAGGAAACACTCCCATTTACCACTGCAGCAAAAAGAATAAAATACCTAGGAATAAACCCACCTAAGATGACAAAAGACCTGTATGCAGAAACTATAAGACACTGATGAAAGAAATTAAAGATGATACAAACAGATGGAGAGTTATACCATGTTCTTGGACTGGAAGAATCAACATTGTGCAAATGACTGTACTACCCAAAACCATCTACAGATTCAGTGCAATCCCTATCAAACTACCAATGGCATTTTTCACAGAACTAGAACAAAAAAACTTCACAATTTGCCTGGAAACACAAAAGACCCTAATAGCCAAATCAATCTTGAGAAAAAAAAACCAGAGCTGAAGGAATCAGTCTCTCTGTCTTCAGAGTATACTATAAAGCCTCAATAATCAAGACAGTATGGTACTGACCCAGAAACAGAAACATAGATCGATGGAACAGGATAGAAAGCCCAGAGATAAACCCATGCACATATCGTCACCTTATCTTTGATAAAGGAGGGAAGGATATACAGTGGAGAAAAGACAGCCTCTTCAATAAGTGGTGCTGGGAAAACTGGACAGCTACATGTAAAAGAATGAAATCAGAACACTCCTTAACACCATACACAAAAACAAACTCAAAATGAATTGAAGACCTAAATGTAAGGCCAGACACTATCAAACTCTTAGAGGAAAACATAGGCAGAACACTCTATGACATAAATCACAGCTAGGTCCATTTTGACCCACCTCCTAGAGACATGGCAATAAAAACAAAAATAAACAAGTGGGACCTAATGAAACTTAAATGCTTTTGCACAGCAAAGAAAACCATAAGGAAGACAAAAAGACAATCCTCAGAATGGGGGAAGATATTTGCAAAGGAAGCAATTGACAAAGGATTAATCTCCAAAATATACAAGCAGCTCATGCATCTCAGTATTAAAAAAACAAAGAATCCAATCCAAAAATGGTCAGAAGATCTAACTAGATATTTCTCCAAAGAAGATAAACAGATTTCCAACAAACACATGAAAGGATGCTCAACATCACTAATCATTAGATAAAAATCAAATGAAAACTATAATGAGGTATTACCTCACACCAGTCAGAATGGCCACCATCAAAAAATCTACAAACAATAAATGCTGGTGAGGGTGTGGAGAAAAGGAAACCCTCTTGCACTGTTGGTGGGAATGTAAATAGATACAGCCACTATGGAGAACAGTATGTAGGTTCCTTAAAAACTAAAAATAGAACTGCCATATGACCCAGCAATCCCACTACTGGGCATATACCCTGAGAAAACCATAATTCAAAAAGTGCCATGTACTGCAATGTTCGTTGCAGCTCTATTTACAATAGCCAGGACATTGAAACAACCTAAGTGTCCATCGATTGATGAATGAAGAAGATGTGTCACATATGTACAATGGAATATTAATCAGCCATAAAAAGAAATGAAACTTGAGTTATGTGTAGTGAGGTGGATGGACCTAGAGTCTGTCATACAGAGTGAAGTAAGTCAGAAAGAGAAAAACAAATACCGTATGCTAACGCATATTTATGGAATCTAAAAAATAATAATGGTTCTGAAGAACCTAGGACCAGGACCAGAATAAATACACAGATGTAGAGAATAGACCTGAAGACATGGGGAGTGGAAGGGTAAGCTGGGACGAAGTGAGAGAGTGGCATGGACATATATACACTACCAAATGTAAAATAGATAGGTAGTGGGAAGCAGCCACATAGCTCAGGGAGATTACCTCGGTGCTCCGTGACTACCTAGAGGGATGGGATAGGAGGGTGGGAGGGAGACGCAAGAGGGAGAAGATATGGGGATATTTGTGTACGTACAGCTGATTCACTTTGTTATACAGCAGAAACTAACACAACAATGTAAAGCAATTATACTCCAATAAAGATGTTAAAAAAAAGTCATTCTGGCTCTTTCTCTTGAAAGATATTTTCATTTTGACTTCATATATGTCTTATTATTTAATGAGAAATCGAGTCCTTAGTTTTCTTTTTGTTTTTAGAATTTATTTATGTTATTTATTTATTTTTGGCTGCGTTGGGTCTTCGTTGCTGTGCGCAGGCTTTCTCTAGTTGCGGCGAGCGGGGCCTACTCTTCGTTGCAGTGCACAGGCTTCTCATTGTGGTGGCTTCTCTTGTTGCAGAGCACGGGCTCTAGGCACACGGGCTTCAGTAGTTGTGGTACGCGGGCTCAGTAGTTGTGGCTTGTGGGCCCTAGAGCGCAGGCTCAGTAGTTGTGACGCACGGGCTTAGTTGCTCTGCGGCCTGTGGGATTTTCCTGGACTTGGGCTCGAACCCATGTCCCCTGCACTGGCAGGCGGGTTCTTAACCCCTGCGCCACCAGGGAAGCCCCCTTAGTTTTCTTAATGAACATTTTATGCCTTCTCATCGTCCCCATGAGAATCCCCAAATAGCATGGGATTCTCAGCTTCTGATGATCTAGCTGCAAATCTATCTCCTTTCCACATCCCTTCTTGTTGCTCCTTGCTGTACAGGGTTTCCTTATTGTCCCTCAAATACACCACAAACTTTCAGAGCAATA
This sequence comes from Kogia breviceps, assembly GCF_026419965.1. Classification (NCBI taxonomy): domain Eukaryota; kingdom Metazoa; phylum Chordata; class Mammalia; order Artiodactyla; family Physeteridae; genus Kogia; species Kogia breviceps. Next base: position 51,695,193 of record NC_081319.1, on the reverse strand, counting down.
GTGTCATACTTATCTCTTGCTGGGTAAGGAGTTACACCAAAGCTTCAGGTGTTATTCCATGGTTTCTGCAGGTCAGGAATATGGGTGTGGCTTAGCTGGGTCTCTCCTCTCACAAGGCTGCAGTCAAGGTATTGGCTAGGGCTACGATCACCTCAAGGTTCAGCTGGACCAGGATCTGCTTCCAGGCTCATTCATTTGGTCATTGTCAGGATTTGTTTCCTCTTGGACTTGGCTCTTTGTTGGCTGTTGGCCTGAGATCACCTTCCATTCGTTGCCAAGTGGGCCTTTCATCAGAGAGACTGAGAGCAAGTGAGAGAACATCAACAGCATGCAAGTCATAGTCTTTGGTAATCTCATCCCGTCACATTTTGCTGTTTCTGTTGGTTAGAAGCAAGTCACTAGGATCAGCATACTCCGTAGGAGAGCGGGTTATACAAGGTCGTGAACACCAGGATGTGGGGATCACTGGGGACCATGTCAGAAGCTGCTGACCACACATGGTGTTTGTGGTTAACATTTATGGAATACGTACTATGCAGCAGGCATTCTGCTAAGACCTTTCCCATACGATCCTCACAAATGATTCTTTTGAGTTGACAGTGTTTTCATCTTCATTCTGAGGCTCAGAAAGTTTAAGTTGCTAGAGGCACAGAAGGGTTAAGTAACTAGCAAGTGGCAAGGACAGGGTTTGAGTCCTGGTTGTCAGGCTCCTAAGCCTTGGGACAGGCACCAGCTTCCTCATTTCTCCATTCTTAGAGCTCAGCACAGGCTTTCCTCCTACCAGAGGAGCCTGGTAGGTACTGAGTAACAGCTAATTGAATGAATGAGTGAATCTAGATCTGGGTCACACTGTAACTGCTTTTGTCCAAACTCTGGTCCTAGTCCTTGATCCAGTCTAAATAATAAATAAATTACCATGTGGTTAGGTAAAGCTGAATTATATTTAATTATTGAGGAGAGCTCTGAATTTCAGGTGCAGGGTCCAAGAGAGGAGATGGGGTTTTGTAAATTGTTCTCATGTGGCACAAAGCAGACTTCATTACTATTGAGAACTTCCAAAGGATATTCAGGAAATTAGAACACTACAACCCAGGATCAGAGATTCTGGAGTTATAAGAGAGACTGCCACAAATTCAAGAGGAATATTAGAGCAGAATTTGGAAGGTGGAATTAGCAGCTAATTGTTGGTAGGGTTTTTAATCATACGTCCTTACCTTAAAGAAGAATGGGATTAAAGCTAGCAGGCACATGATTAGCTGAATTGGAGATAAACTGGTGTTGTGTCTGTGGCAGAATGGATTAAAGGGGCGTGGGCAAGCAGGGTCTGGGGACAGAGAGAGATGGCTCTTCCTGTGTCCAGCAGACCTTGACTCAAGAACGCCTTTTTGTAGTTCTCCACTTTCAGGATTTATTGAGGTGTTTGGGCTCCTGTAGGAACAAGTCAGATGCATCCAGATGTCCTGGCTGATGGATATACCTGGCCTTACACTGGCCCCATGACACTCAGCATTTGAGGATATCTATGCAGTACCCAGCACCGGGAAGTATATAAAGTGCTTCCTCTTGGAGTCTTATTCATGCCTTATAATGACTCTCTAGAGTGAAATTGAAGAAGACTATACAGACCTATCACCCAACCAGCCCCTTCTCTCCCTAAGAGAAAACCATGTGGTAATCAATTCACCATAAGTTTCCCTGCGGAGAATGGACCCCAGTTCCAGTGTTTAATGGCATTGGACTAAGAGCTGAGCAGCCACTGGGTTGGTGGACTCTGAGGGCCAGGGTCTCCTGGTCTTGGGATATGGGCTATCAACTGTTGTCTCTCTGAAGCTCCCTTTTCTGGATTCCAAGTGGAGTGCCTCCTGCCCCCTGCCTTCAGACACTTCTTTTTGTTGATGTGATTGTTTGTGTTCTGAATTAAGACCATGGATACAAATGAAGCTAATTTGTGTCTCTCGTTGCAGCTGGCACAGGAAACATTTTGTCTCTGAGGTGCCATTTGCAACTGACCTCATACATTATTTATTGGTTTTATAATTTAGCGCAGCCTTTCAGATGCCTGCAGGATGTCACCTGCTCATGGGTATTATTATCTCCAGTTTATAAATGAGGAAACCAGGCCTATGAAGTGGGGACAGGGGTTTTCTAGGGTCACACAGTCAGTCAAGGGGAGGCTCCGAGGCAGGTTTTCTGACTCCAAATTCCAGGTTCTTTCCACTCCCACGCCTGCCCCATGCACATTTCCCCACAGAGTCACACTCAGGGCTCTCACTATACTCTTCTTTATATAGGGCAGTCACATCTGGGGTGTGCTCTGTTGTTTACTGAGGTTGGGCCGTGAGGAAAGGGGAAGCTTAGGAGCCAAATAAAGAAGACATAAACTTAAAGAAAGAAGGGAGCAAACAAAACAGGAGAGTAGAGGAGTTGTGTACCCTTCTCCCATCGTGAGAGAAGATGAGCAATTTAGTAACACCCCGGACTCACCGCACAGTTGCAAAAACGGACAAGTCCATGCCCAGTCCCACTCCCTGGCTCCATTCCCAGGCTAGGTTGGCCACATCTTTGTCCTTCATCTTTTCTTCACTGGAGCATCTCTCTAATGCATGGCTGCTTGTCTGAGTGACAGAGGCTGCTGTTCCACCATCAACAGCACTTAGAGGGCTTCCCTGGTGGCGCAGTGGTTGAGAGTCCGCCTGATGATGCAGGGGACACGGGTCCGTGCCCCGGTCCGGGAAGATCCCACATGCCGCGGAGTGGCTGGGCCCGTGAGCCATGGCCGCTGAGCCTGCACATCTGGAGCCTGTGCTCCGCAACGGGAGAGGCCACAACAGTGAGAGGCCCGCGTACCACAAAAAAAAAAAAAAAAAAAAAGTAAAGAAACAACACTTAGAGGTGAGGGGCTTGGCAGGAGGCAGCTGCTGCCCCTAGAGGTCTGGAACTCAAGCAGGAGCAGCCCCTACAGTGGCATGCACCCTGATCATGTTCAACCTAAAGATAAAGTTTGATCAACAGAATAAGAATGTGATCAGGAATAGTGTGTATGCCATTCAGACAGAACATCCTCTGGCACGCTCTCTCTCTTGTCTCTTTGCCTCCTTGGAGTCCCCAACCTCCTACGGATGGCCTCTTTGGACCCCGGGAGCCTTGCTCTACTGGAGTGTTCATCGTTAACCTGCCTTGGCCCTGGCAAGTCTCCTCCTCTCCTGCGAGCAGGAAAGCGAGTGAGTTAGTGTGTATCTCAGACCACATCTCGTCTCCAAGGAGCAGGGGGAGAGAGGAATCGTCTCATACCTGCTCTGGGTCTGGCTAGCTCACTCTGGCTGAACCACACATTCAGAGCAACCACCCGCAAAGGTGAAATTAACTCTGCAGGGCCAAGACCCATATTTGTAACACACATTTGGAAAATTTTCACTGAACCCGTACCCTGGTCAGGCTCTTGGACTGGGCAGGTGCCATGGGGGAATAAAAGGATGACGTCAACACTCAGGCCCTGTACCTGGACCCAAGCAGCTCCAGAGGGGACCGGTTTCCACCCTCCCTTGTTCTGAGGCCAGGTCATGGCTGCAATGGCCTGGTGGTGGTGATGTGATGTGAACTGTCAGTGTCCTGAGCAGAGGTGCTGGGAAAGGTGTGGGGAAAGTTCTCTAGGGCAGTGTGGGCAATGGAGCAATACCACGCTGCCCTCTGGACCAGACAACAGCCTTCAGAATGCAGATGATGCTCTGTTGCCTTTCTCTAGGAGTGCCTCACAGCTTTCCCAGGGAACCACGGGTCCTCCACCCTCAGTGCTTACTTTGTCTGTGTTCCAGCATCTCCATTCCACACTGCACCTCACTGACAGCATTGCTTCATTTTTTCCTGAGGGCCCCTGTGTGGCCATCGAGAGCCTGTCCACAAAGAGGAAGCTCTTCCAGCCTTTGTCTCCAGGATCTAACTACATTCTACTGGCCCATCAATTAGGAAAGCTGGGTGGCTTCTGATTTCCACTTTGATGGGAGAGGGGGTAGAAAGTGTTACCAGTGGGACTGGCTTGATGCCCAGAGATCAGGAGGACCAGAGGACCCATGAAGACAGCTTGCACCAACTTGGCTTCTTTCATAATTCCATGTGCTCACCCAAAGATGGAGATGGGGGTCTTCCCTGGTGGCGCAGTGGTTGAGAGTTCGCCTGCCGATGCAGGGGACGCTGGTTCGTGCCCCGGTCCGGGAGGATCCCACGTGCCGCGGAGCGGCTGGGCCCGTGAGCCATGGCCGCTGAGCCTGTGCGTCTGGAGCCTGTGCTCCGCAACTGGAGAGGCCGCAACAGTGAGAGGCCCGCGTAACGAGAAAAAAAAAAAAAAAAGGATGGAGATGGGACCTATTATGAAGGAACCCGGCAAGTCAAAATCTCTCTAAAGAGATTCTGAATAATATCCTTTTACAGATGATACTATAGAAAAACATCCAGAGAGAACTGACTCATTATTTCTTATTACATTTACAGGACTCTTTCTGGGGTTTTAAATAAATTCTTCATCACTCACTTGAAGGTAATAAAGCTTGTAAATTTTCTGCCTTGAAGACTTATGTCCCCTCTTGCATTTTTCTGCCATCTGGCTGTGTCTCACTTTACCTTACCCATCACCAGTTGGTGTGTGTTTAAGGAATGAAAAATAATTTTAATATTTGCCAAGGTAAAATATAATTAAGTTGGTAAATCTGCTGTTTAAAAGGGTATGAACAAAATCCCCAGACTAAATAGAAATTATTTCTGGATCATCTTCTGTTTTCATTATTTCTATTATCTATTTCTTCTATTACCATGGGTAATCAGAAATTGATCATATTTCCAAAAAAACCAAGCCAAAACAGAACAAAGTAAATGAAAAACCCACAACTAGGGGACAAGGTAGGAAGGAAAAAAAGTGAATGAACCATATAGGTACTTTGTCCATCATTGGTCTCTTTATCCATCCATCCATCCATCCATCCATCCATCCATCCATCCATCCATCCAGTGTTTAATGTGCCTACATGTTCAAGGCATGATTCTGAGAGCTGCATATCAGAGTAGAAATCCCACAAGCTTTAATGCCACACTGGACTGAATTAGAATCCTAGCTACAAATTTATGCTGGTGTGTGATCTACAAAACTCAGTCTTGGCAGCCTCATGTTGCTCAGCTGTGAAGGTTTCCAAATCCCTTCCTCATAGGGCTCTTATGTACCTGGAACAATACCTGGTACCTAAGGGTCCCATAAATATTAGTTGTTTCCCTTGTTTTACTCTTCATTATCTAGTTCCTGATTAATTGAATCAGGAATTTTAAGAAAATATTAAGAAAAGTCACTTTATTTATTTATTTATTTATTTGTGGTACGCGGGCCTCTCACTGCTGTGGCCTCTCCCGTTGCGGAGCACAGGCTCCGGACGTGCAGGCTCAGCGGCCTTGGCTCACGGGCCCAGCCGCTCCGCGGCACGCGGGATCTTCCCGGACCGGGGCACGAATCCGTGTCCCCTGCATCGGCAGGCGGGCTCTCAACCGCTGCGCCACCAGGGAAGCCCGAAAAGTCACTTTAAAATGGAGCTTGGCATGACCTCCCCATCCTGCCATTTTGTTAAGAGAAGTAATTGAAGAAAATTACAGTAGACAATATAGCAAATAAGAGGGCACAAGGCATCTTGAATGTTAATGATTTCCAAGGATTTTTCAGTTCCTCAGAAGACAACACTCAAGCATTTAGAGCCCAAGCATCCTGGGAACTTGGTCAAGGTGAATGTCCATGAGATGCCACTTTTGCATTCGGTTACACTGAGCTGGTCTTGGGGAGCTTCTGCCCAGAATCTCCATCAGGCTGTATGGAGATTCCTTGGGGAGCTGCCATCACATTAGATATGTGGATTCAACTTCAGCAACTGGTGTGTTTTCCCATTCCCATCCCAGAGCCTATCAGGACATGTCTCATCACTCCACCCGACCTGGTTTGCCTCAGTAACTGCTAAATGCCTAAGTTCCCTGGCATTCTCTCAACTGGGCTTTCATCCCTTCTGGTTCTGTTTATCCTCTATTCCTGGGTTTTGCAACCCAGCGTTTCTGGCATTTGACATTTTGGGCTGGATAGCTCTTTGTTATGGAGGGCAGTTCTGTGCATGTTAGCAGCATCCCTGGCCTCTACCCACTGGATATCGGTAATACCCACTCAGTATGAAAACCAAAAATGTCTGTAGACATTTCCAAATGTTCCTAGCAGGCAAAATTGCACTTGGTTGAGAACTGCTGTTCTTATATAACCTACACCTCCCATTGTGCCCTCTGGAAATGTCATCAGGAACCTCATCTTTACCTTTTTCTCTAGATTTTCCTGCCTCCTTTCTCTGAAACTTGCTTATCCCTTGGTTGTCTCAAAGGGGGACTGTTTCTGATCCTACATCTTACCTACCCAAAGGCCAGGAGGTGAAGTAGTTGTCCTCCTTGCTTCCCATTGCTGCACTGAAACAGGCATTTTCTATCCTGCCCACAAAAATCGGATCCTTTGAAACTCATTCCATCTGGTGATGCTCTTCTTTCTTACTTCTTGATGCATCATCCACTGACTGCTCCATCTTTCTCCCTCATTCATGGGAGAATTCAGTACCAGGCTGACCCTCTTATTCCTCTCCTGAGCACTGTCCTCATTCTCAGTGTCTTTAACATCCATATTGATGAGTCATCCAACACCATGGCCTCTCAGTTCCTGATCTCATCTTCATTGACCTTTTAATTTTCCCGATAAATGATGGAACACTGATGACTTGCCAGGTACTATTCTAGATCCAAAGGTGACAGGAGTAATGGGGTAGACATAATCTCTGCCCTCATAGAATTTACATTATAAGGGTGGAGAGGTGCAAGTAATAAGCAAACAAGAAAATCTCATTTTGCCAGTTGCTATTAAAGGAATAAACAGGATATTGTGGATAGGGAACAATAGGGTTGAAGGAATGAGTTTGCATAGAAGGGTGCAGGACGTCCTGTCTGAGATGGTGAAATGCTGAGTTGAGACTTGAAAGATGAAAAGGGGTGGACTATGCAAAGAGCCAGGGGAGGAATGATTCAGAAAGAAGAAACCAGAAGTCCAAAAAGGCTTTGGAGTGGTAATGAGCATGGGATGTTCAAGGAACAGAAAGTTGGCATAAGTGGCTGGAACAGTGAGTGAAGAGGGTGGCACTGGATGAGATAAATTTGTGAGGTAGATGTGTGTGCCTTTGTTGATTTGATTATTTGTATCTTCTGTGCACAAAATTGAATTGATCATTCTCCTCAGTTTATTATACCCTATCCTTGCTGGTTTGTGGCTGCTCTCTTTTACATTTTAAAATATATTTAATTAATATATCTTAATTAATATATCTTTAATTTCCAGTCCAATTCCCGTACCTCTTATATACTTACATTTTTGTGTATTTATCTTTTGTATATATTCTTCCATTCTACTTTCCGCACATCTATTTACATACATGGCTCATGTTTTGTTGTATTTTAAAGTATTTAAATTAATGGTATTGTCCCATAGATCTTGCTCTGTTCTTTAATCTTTTTAAATTGAAGTATAGTTGATTTACAATATTGTGTTAGTTACAGGTACACAGCAAAGTGATTCAGTTATATATATATATATATATATTCTTTTTCAGATTCTTTTCCATTATAGGTTATTACAAGATACTGAATATAGTTCCCTGTGCTATACAGTAAATCCTTGTTGTTAATTTTAGGTATAGTAGTTTGTATCTGTTAATCCCAAAGTCCTAATTTATCCCTCCCTCCCTTTTCACTTTGATAAACATAAGTTTGTTTTCTATGTCTGTGAGTCTGCTTCTGTTCTGTATATGTATACAAAATGTATTTATATATACATTCTTTTTCATATTCTTTTCCATTATGGTTTGTCACAGAATATTGAATATAGTTCCCTGTGCTATACAGTAGGACCTTGTTTATCCATCCTATATATATAGTTTGCCTCTGCTAATCTCAAACTCCCATTCCTTCCCTCCCTCACACACCTCCCCCTTGGCAACCACAAGTATGTGCTCTATATCTGTGACTGTTTTTGTTTCATAGATATGTTGATTTGTACCATATTTTGATTCCACATATACGTGATATCATATGGTATTTGTCTTTCTCTGTCTGGCTTACTTCACTTAGTATGATAATCTCTGGGTCCATCCATGTTGATGCAAATGGCATTATTTCATTCTTTTTGATGGCTGAGTAATATTCCATTGTATTTGTATACCACATCTTCTTTATCCGTTCATCTGTTGATGGACATTTAGGTTGTTTCCATGTCTTAGCTATTGTAAATAGTGCTGCTATGAACATTGGGGTGCCATATATCTTTTCAAATTATAGTTTTGACTTGGTGTATGCCCATGAGTGGCATTGCTGGATCAGATGGTTGCTCTGTTTTTTAAAATTCTTCATTCAACTTAAGTTTCTGAGGTCTCTCCGTATTGCTGTATATCTAGTTAATTTCATTTGCTTGCTGCATAATATTCCATCATATGTATCTACACATTTCAATTATCCATATCTCTATTGGTGGCTACCTAAGTTGGCTTAGGTTATTTACCACAATAAACAACACTGTACATGTGCTTTCCAGTGAGAGATTCTCCTGGATGTGTTCCCCAAAGTGGGAATGTTGGCTCATAAAATATAAGCATTGTTTAGTTTCACTAAATACTGCTAGTTTGATATCCCAAATTATATACCTCTATTCACTCTCATTAGCAGTGCATAGTTTTCTATGTATTTACCACCAGTTCAACTTAAACTTCTCCTACAGTGTGTGATGTTATTCTTAGTGGTCAGAAACATTAGCCATTCTATCAGTTTTCTCTTCCTAAAGAAATATCTTCAAATTTTTGTCCTGCTCCAAACTGAACTAGTTGTTCTCCAGGGATGCTATGCATCAGTCATCTGAGATCTCCCTTCACCATCATCCTGAGGATTTCCTTTCCTTCTTTCTTGCTTTCTGGGTTTTTATCTCTTCCTCTTTCTCTCTTGTTTTTGTGGAGCACATCCTCCAGTAGCTTTCTGAGAAATGATAGAAATTTTACTGTGAGTATTCCATGTCTGAAAATGGACAGACCTTATAGTACCTTCACATTAAAACTTTTTTAAAAATTTAAGTATAATTGATTTACAGTGTTGTGTTAGTTTTAGGTGTATATCAAAATGATTCAGACATATATATATATATTCTTTTTCAGATTATTTTTCCTTATAGGTTATTACAAAATATTGAGTATAGTTACCTGTGTTGTACAGTAAATCCTTGTTGTTTATATATTTTATATATAGTAGTGTGTATATGTTAAGCCCAAACTCCTAATTTATCCCCTGCCCCTTTCCCCTTTGGTAACCATAAGTTTGTTTTCTATGTCTGTGGGTCTATTTCTGTTTTGTATATAAGTTCATTTATGTCACTTTTTTTTAAGATGCCGCATTTAATGATATCATATGATATTTGTCTTTCTCTTTCTGATGTACTTCACTTAGCATGATAATCTCTAAGTCCATCCATGTTGCTGCAGATGGCATTATTTCATTCTTTTTATGGCTAGGTAATATTCCATTGTGTATATGTATACATATACCACATCTTCTTTATTCATTCATCTGTTGATGGACATTTAGGATGCTTCTGTGTCTTGGCTATTGTAAATAGTGCTGCAGTGAACATTGGGATACATGTATCTCTTCAAATTATGGTTTTCTCTAGATATATGCCCAAGAGTAGTAGTTTCACACTTAATCAAAAGTTTGGGGAATTCCCAGGAGGCCTAGTGGTTTGGATTCCAGGCTTTCACTGTTGCGGCCCAGGTTCAGTCCCTGGTGGGGAACAGAGGTTCCACAAGCTGCGTGGAAAAAAAAAAAAGTTTGGATATGGAATTCTTGGTTGGAAATCATTTCCCTCACAATTCTGATGGCATTGCTTATTGAATTCTGCCTTCCACTGCTGCTGTTGAGAAGGTCAGTACTATTCTGATTTTTGATACTTTGATTGTGTGTGTGTTTGTGTATATTATATGTATATTTTCTGCTCAGGAGCTTTAGCATCCTCTCTTTGTCCCCACTTCTGAAATTTAAAAATGATGAGTCTCGGTGTGGGTCTATTTTTATCTCTTGCACTGAGAACTTTCTGAGCCTTTCAATTTGGAAACACAGCTATTTCAGTGCTGGGACATTTTCTTAAATTATCTTATTGATGATTTCTTTCTATCCATTTTCTCTCTCTGGAATGCCTGCTGTTTGGTGTTGAACCTCTTATCTTTTCCGTCTCTTTGTCTTTTTGCTTTACTACCTGGGAGGTTTCCTCAATTTTATCTGACAGCACTTCTAGTGGGTTTTAAATATCTGTTGTCCTATTTTTATTTTCTAAAGGCTCTGTTTTGGGGGGTCTCTGAATACTTTAAAATGGATCCTGGTCTTGTTTTGTAGATACAGTATTTTCTCTGAGATATTAATAATTGTTTAAAAATCATTGGAAGTTTTTATCTTCTGCATACTCTCTGCTTCTCTAATTTCCCCCCACCCAATATGTTTGTTTTTATGCTATATGTTATTGCTCATTTTAGGTTTCCTCAAATATCTTGTTATCTTTTGTTGTCTGTTGGTCATTAAAAGGACATCAGAAAGCTCATTTGAAGCTCTGTGTTGCCCTTCATGGCTTTCACTGTAGGGTGAAGACCGAACTGTTTCACTGGGGAACTGCTGATATCAGTATCTTTAGATCTTTTCTATTAGGCCAGCTAGATTTTTCAGAGGTGTTTCAGTCTCCTGGTTGGAGGATTTATCCCAACTGACAGTGTCCTGGGAGTTGAGGTAGGTTGACAAGGAAGGAAGGTGGAGTTTTAAGAGTCAGTGTGGATCTTTTAGTAAACACTCGTATTTTTGGTACAGTAGGTTGTCCCTCAATTTTCCCTGGTGTACCCCAATCCAGGGGGCCCATTTTACCCTCTTTAAAGCATTGGTTCTCAAAGTGTGGTCAGTGGACCTTTAGGAGTCACTAAGACCTTTTCAGGGGATCAGCAAGATTAAAACTGTTTTCATAATAATACCAAGACATTATTTTCACTCTCATTTTTTAATGAGTGTACAGTGAAGTTTTCCAGAGGCTACATGATGTGTGATATTGCAAGAGGGTGAATGCAGAAGCACATAGAAGACCAACTATCTTATATTAAGCCAGCTATAAAAGGGATTTGAAAAATGTGAAACAATGCCACTCTTCTCAGTAATTTTTTTTTCTTTTTTATGTTTCCATATCTCTTCCCTCTTGCATCACCCTCTCTCCCACCCTCCCTATCCCACCCCTCTAGGTGGTCACAAAGCACAGAGGTTATCTCCCTGTGGTATTCGGCAGCTTCCCACTAGCTATCTAATTTACATTTGATAGTGTATATATGTCCCTGCCACTCTCTCACTTCCTCACAGCTTACCCTTCCCCCTCCCCATATCCTCAAGTCCATGCTCTAGTAAGTCTGTGTTTTATTCCTGTCCTACCACTAATCTCTTCATGACATTTTTTTTTTCCTTAGAGTCCATATATATGTGTTAGCATATGGTATTTGTTTTTCTCCTTCTGACTTCATTCTGTATGACAGACTGCAGGTCCATCCACCTCACTAAAATAACTCAATTTTGTTTCTTTTTATGGCTGAGTAATATTCCATTGTATACATGTGCCACATCTTCTTTATCCATTCATCTGTTGATGGACACTTAGGTTGCTTCCATGTCCTGGCTATCGTAAATAGAGCTGCAATGAACACTGTGGTACATGACTCTTTTTGGGTTTTTTTTTTTTTTTTTTTTTTTTGCGGGCCTCTCACTGTTGTGGCCTCTCCCGTTGCAGAGCACAGGCTCGGGACACGCAGGCCTAGCGGCCATGGCTCACGGGCCCAGCCGCTCCGCGGCATGTGGGACCTTCCCGGACTGGGGCACGAACCCGTGTCTCCTGCATCAGCAGGCGGATTCTCAACCACTGCGCCACCAGGGAAGCCCAATGACTCTTTTTGAATTATGGTTTTCTCAGGGTATATGCCCAGTAGTGGGATTGCTGGGTCGTATGGTAGTTCTATTTGTAGTTTTTTAAGGAACCTCCATACTGTTCTCCATAGTGGCTGTATCAATTTACATTCCCACCAGCAGTGCAAGAGTGTTCCCTTTTCTCCACACCCTCTCCAGCATTTCTTGTTTCTAGAGTTTTTGATGATGGCCAATCTGACCAGTGTGAGATGATATCTCATTGTAGTTTTGATTTGCATTTCTCTAATGATTAATGATGTTGAGCATTCTTTCATGTGTTTGTTAGTAATCTGTATATCTTCTTTGGAGAAATGTCTATATAGTTCTTCTGCCCATTTTTGGATTGGGTTGTTTGTTTTTTTGTTATTGAGCTGCATGAGTTGCTTATAAATTTTGGAGATTAATCCTTTGTCAGTTGCTTCATTTGCAAATATTTTCTCCCATTCTGAGGGTTGTCTTTTGGTCTTGTTTATGGTATCCTTTGCTGTGCAAAAGCTTTTAAGTTTCATTAGGTCCCATTTGTTTATTTTTGTTTTTATTTCCATTTCTCTAGGAGATGGGTCAAAAAGGATCTTGCTGTGATTTATGTCATGGAGTGTTCTGCCTATGTTTTCCTCTAAGAATTTGATAGTGTCTGGCCTTACATTTAGGTCTTTAACTCATTTTGAGTTTATTTTTGTGTGTGGTGTTAGGGAGTGTTCTAACTTCATACTTTTACATGTAGCTGTCCAGTTTTCCCAGCACCACTTATTGAAGAGGCTGTCTTTTCTCCACTGTATATCCTTGCCCCCTTTATCAAAGATAAGGTGACCATATGTGTGTGGGTTTATCTCTGGGCTTTCTATCCTGTTCCATTGATCTGTATTTCTGTTTTTGTGGCAGTACCATACTGTCTTGATTACTTTAGCTTTGTAGTATAGTCTGAAGTCAGGGAGCCTGATTCCTCCATCTCCGTTTTTCTTTCTCAAGATTCCTTTGGTTATTTTGGGTCGTTTTTGTTTCCATACATATTGCGAAATTTTTTGTTCTAGTTCTATGAAAAATGCCATTGGTAGTTTGAAAGGGATTGCATTGAATCTGTAGATTGCTTTCGGTAGTATAGTCATTTTCACAATGTTGATTCTTCCAATCCAAGAACATGGTATATTTCTCCAGCTGTTTGTATCATCTTTAATTTCTTTCATCAGTGTCTTATAGTTTTCTGCATACAAGTCTTTTGTCTCCTTTGGTAGGTTTATTCCTAGATATTTTATTCTTTTTGTTGCAGTGGTAAATGGGAGTGTTTTCTTAATTTCACTCTCAGATTTTTCACCATCAGTGTATAAGAATGCCAGAGATTTCTGTGCATTAATTTTGTATCCTGCAACTTTACCAAATTCATTGATTAGCTCTAGTAGTTTTGTGGTAGCATCCTTAGGATTCTCTATGTATAGTAGCATGTCATCTGCAAAGAGTGACAGCTTTATTTCTTCTTTTCCTATTTGGCTTCCTTTTATTTCTTTTTCTTCTCTGATTGCTGTGGCTAGAACTTCCAAAACTATATTGAATAAGAGTGGTGAGAGTGGGCAACCTTGTCTTGTTCCTGATCTTAGTGGAAATGGTTTCAGTTTTTCACCATTGAGAACGATGCTAGCTGTAGGTTTGTCATATATGGCCTTTATTATGTTGAGGAAATTTCCCTCTATGCCTACTTTCTGCAGGGTTTTTATCATAAATGAGTGTTGAATTTTGTCAAAAGCTTTCTCTGCATCTATTGAGATGATCATATGGTTTTTCTCCTTCTGTTTGTTGATATGGTGTATCACGTTGATTGATTTGTGTATATTGAAGAATCCTTGCATTCCTGGAATAAACCCCACTTGATCATGGTGTATGATCCTTTGAATGTGCTGTTGGATTCTGTTTGCTAATATTTTGTTGAGGATTTTTGCATCTATGTTCATCAGTGATATTGGCTTGTAGTTTTCTTTCTTTGTGACATCTTTGTCTGGTTTTGGTATCAGGGTGATGGTGGCCTCATCAAATGAGTTTGGGAGTGTTCCTCCCTCTGCTATCTTTTGGAAGAGTTTGAGAAGGATAGGTGTTAGCTCTTCTCTAAATGTTTGATAGAATTCTCCTGTGAAGCCATCTGGTCCTGGGCTTTTGTTTGTTGGAGGATTTTTAATCACAGTTTCAATTTCAGTGCTTGTGATTGGTCTGTTCATATTTTCTATTTCTTCCTGGTTTAGTCTCGGCAGGTTGTGCATTTCTAAGAATTTGTCCATTTCTTCCAGGTTGTCCATTTTATTGGCATACAGTTGCTTGTAGTAATCTCTAATAATAGTAATTTTTTAAATTTAGAAAATAGTTATTTTTTATAAAATGTGTCATTTGGGTTAATGTATAGTTAACTGTTTATTACCATTATTTTAAATAAATAAATATTTTAAAATGACAGTTTTAATTTCTCACATGATAAATATGAATATATGTAATCCTCACAAAATCTTTTTGGGGTTCTCAATAATTTTGAAGACTTTATAGTTGTCCTAAGACTAAGCATTTGAGAATCGTTCCTCTAGAGAATGGTCAGATGAAACTGGGGAGAGATCTGAGGAGTCTAACTTTTTTTGGAATAGAAAATTCATTTGCTGTTCTTCTTTCTTTTATCCCTTCCTTTCAGAGGTCCCTGTACTATAAACAGCAAAGTGGAGAGACAGATGAGAATATGTCCCTGAAGACACTGTTAAACTGATGAATCAACCAGCCCTGAAGACTGATTTACTTCTGGAGATGCTTCCTGTTATGTGAGATAATAATTTTCTTTGTTTCATTTGATGTCGTTGTTAATTGCAGCTGAAAACCTAATGGAGGCCAAGAGAGGAGAGTGTTTCAAGAAGCGAGGAGTGATTGAGTCTGTAAATGATGGACAATGAAGGTTGTCCTAGGCTTTGGCTGCAGGGAGGCCCTAGGTGGCCTTGGCAGGTCATTTTCAATGGGGGGGTGGTGGTACAAATCAGATCAGCTCCTGGCAGACCCCCTTCCTGCTTGTTCCTCTTTATCTTTTTCTTTGTCTCCTTTATCATCCAGACCACAAGATGCTGGTGTTCTTCTCAGCTTAGTCTGGGCTTTCTTCCCCGCTCTGTATATTCTTTTCCTTGATATTATCCTTTCCCATAGGTCTAAATGTCATTTTATGCTGGCGTTGCCCTAAATTTATATTTCCAGCCCAGCTTTCTCTCTGTGTTCCAGATTCACACCTCCAACTGCTCACCTGACATCTCCAGTTGAATCTTTCTCAGATGTGTCAGATCTAACCTTTCCAAAGTGGAAGACTTGACCTGTCCCACCCCATTTCTTCACCTGTCTCTCTGTTCACCCAGCTGCTCAAGCCGGAAAGTGAAGTGTCACTCCCTGTTTCTAATCCATTAGGCAGTTTTATAGGTTTCATCTGCAAAATATAACTGGGGTCTAGTCTTCTCCACTTGTCCAATACCATATTTTTTTTAAAAAAGTATCTTTTAAAAAAATTGAAGTATAGTTGATTTACAATGCTGTGTTAATTTCCGGTGTACAACAAAGTGATTCAGTTATACATATACATATATTCGTTCTTTTTCAGATTCTTTCCATTATAGGTTATTACAAAATATTGAGCATAGTTCCCTGTCCTATACAGTAAGTCCTTGTAGATGATCTATTTTATATATAGTAGTGTGTATATGTTAATCCCAAACTCCTAATTTATCCCTCCCCCCCGCATTTTCCCCTTTGGTAACCAAAAGTTTGTTTTCTATGTCTGTGAGTCGATTTCTGTTTTGTAAATAAGTTCATTTGTATCATTTTTAAATATTCCACATATAAGCAATATCATATATTTGTCTTTCTCTTTCTTATTTCACTTAGAATGATAATCTCTAGCTCTATCCATGTTGCTGCAAATGGCATTATTTCATTATTTTTTAATGGCTGAGTAATGTACCATTGTGTATATATATATATACACACACACACCACATCTTCTTTAAATATACATGCACCCCAATGTTCATAGCAGCACTATTTACAATAGCCAAGACATGGAAGCAACCTAAATGTCCATCAGTGAATGCTATCTTCTTGACACATATCGTGAACATTTCTTGCCTGTGTGATTGCAAAAGCCTCCCAGCTGGCCCTGCTTCCTTTCTTGCTCTCCCTCACCCAACATTCAGACTGTGCTTCTAAAAAAAAATACAGGGTAGATCATGTTCGTCCTGCTTTAAATCCTTCCATTGCTTCTGTCCCTATCTATAATAAAATCCAGACCCCTTCTGATGACCCACGAGGCCCTGCCTGCTCTGGCCCCTGCCATCTTCATCAGCCTTATTATTGCACATGGTCCTCACCCTTCTTGCCTCGATCTAGCTGTACTGGTCTTTTAGTCTCTTGAACAGACCACTCATTCTACTTTGGAAGCTCTTCGTCACTCTTCACTGCTTGGCTAGCTCCTTCTATTCCTTTTTTTTTTTTTTTTTAATTATTTTTTGCAGTACGCGGGCCTCTCACTGTTGTGGCCTCTCCTGTTATGGAGCACAGGCTCCGGATGCACAGGCTCAGCGGCCATGGCTCACGGACCCAGTTGCTCCGTGACATGTGGGATCTTCCTGGATCGGGACATGAACCCGTGTTCCCTGCATCGGCAGGCGGATTCTTAACCACTGCGCCACCAGGGAAGCCCCCTCCCCCTTTTAAAAAAATTTGTTTATTTGGTTGTGCCGGGTCTTAATTGTGGCATGCATGTGGGATCTAGTTCCCTGACCAGGGATCAAACCCAGGCCCCCTGCATTCGGAGAGCAGAGTCCCATCCACTGCGCCACCCCTTCTATTCCTTTTAATCTCAGCTTAAATGTCATTTCTTCAGCAAGGCGTTTCTACCGCTTTTACCTAAAGTCCGTGATATTCCATGGGATATTCTCCTACTTAGCTCTTTGTTTTGTTTGATTTTTGAATTTAATTTTTTTGTTTTGTGGCATATATAATAATTCAGATTCATTATATAAAACTATTTTCTAAATGATCTGTGTTTGGCTGCACAATAGGAAGGGTCTTACATTTATTTGCTAACTGCTCTCAGATGAAAGATGGTTACCATTATGGCCTTGGCTCCTTTTATAAAGGGCCAAGAATTTCTTAGAAGAGCTCAGTAACTCTTAGTATCTCAGGGAAAAAATTACAGGAGAAACACCAGAGACCACATTGACTCTTGGAACTCCAGAATAATTATTTTTGAACTTTTCCAACTGGACCCATTAGAGATTTATTTAATAACGTTAGATCCCTTCAAAGATCCAGTCTTTTGTCTCAAATTTACTGGGCATGTTACTGAACCAAATGTCTTGTGACTCCCCATTCTGATTTTTAATAACAGTGAGTTGACAGCCTTGTTCCCATCCTTTGAAGTCTACAGATAAAGTGTATCTGAAAGGGTCCCCATAGGGTGGGGAGACAAACAGGGACCCGGTCCTGGGATTTCTGGCTCAAGCTGCAGCTTTTGCTGGAAACCAGTGAGGTCAGTGGTTGCAAGGAAGCTGAGTTGATCTCTTGACAGTCACATGATGACAGACTCAGAGTTTATCTGGACCCAGGCGTCCACCTCCTCTTCTGGTGCCTCAGCAGAAAGTGTGCATGCTTTGTCCCTGACAGGATTTTGAAGGATGTAGCTCTAGGGTCGTCTTTGTGTCGGGATCTCACGGAATCGGCACCAGAAGCAAGCAGACAGAGGATTCCTACATTCTCTTCACCTCCTTCCTCTCTGAACCAAATATCGATACTCTTCCTAGGCAAGCAGAGGAAAACGTCCTTGGAGGTGCCAAGCCAGGAGGAGGTGACGGGAAGGAATGTGGCATTGTGTTCTGAACGGTTCTTGAGGCAGCATTTTGTACCCCTCGGTCAGTCAGCCATTGGCTGTAGGTTGTCTCTGTGGGGAGGTAAGGCTGTAAACCCCCAGACAGGGCAGATCCTTTCACCCCGAGCAAGTCTCTGGAGGAGGGGTGGCTGTGAGCAGTTAGCAGCCAGTATTCACAGCAGCAGGGGCATGGGTGCATCCATGTAGGAAAAAAGGATCTGGGTGAAGCACCAGCACATCCATGAGGGCTCCTGTTCCTGGAGGGGATGTCCCTCAGGCCAATCCCACCTTTCCTTCTTGTGTGAAAGCTTTCTGGGCCATCCAGCCAGAGTTGGCCACTCCCTCCCTTTAGTCCTTTGGCGGTCTCACTGCCATCCCACTGTCATTGACTTTATTTTATACACATTAAAAAAAAATTGAAGTATAGCTGATTTACAATGTTGTGCTAATTTCTGCTGTACAGCATAGTGACTTAGTTATACACATATATACATTCTTTTTAATATTCTTCTCCATTATGGTTTATCCCAGGATATTGAATATAGTTCTCCGTGCTATACAATAGGACCTTGTTGTTTATCCATTCTATCAATAAATGTAATAGTTTGCATCTACCAACCCCAAACTCCCAGTGCATCCCTCTCCCTCCCCGCCCCTCTTGGCAACCTAGAGTCTTTTCTCTATGTATACCATTGTCATTGACTCTTTACTTGCCTGTCTCCCCCACCTGCTCCTTGAGGCAGGAAACTGGCCTTGCCCACCTGTTGTCCCTCTCAGCTCCAGAGGCTGGCACCGTCCTTGGCACGGAGGAGATAAGTGCAACATTCCCCAGTGTCCTGGGTCCCCTGCCTCAGTGACTCTCCTTGTCTGTGCTCACTCCATGGACTCAAGTCAAGATCATTGACTAAAGAATGACCTTAGGGGCTTCCCTGGTGGCTCAGTGGTTGAGAATCCGCCTGCCGATGCAGGGGACACGGGTTCGTGCCCCGGTCCGGGAAGATCCCACATGCCGCGGAGCGGCTGGGCCCGTGAACCATGGCCGCCGAGCCTGCGCATCCGGAGCCTGTGCTCCGCAACAGGAGAGGCCACAACAGTGAGATGCCCGCGTACTGCAAAAAAAAAAAAAAAAAAAAAAAAAAGAATGACCTTAGGAGACTTTGATGAGCCCCATGTGAAAATCAGGCAATCAGCAGCAGAAGGGAGAGACTTCAGCACCGCCCCCCAACTTTTTTTGGTTATATATGCCTTTAAAAAAATTATTTAAAACAAATTATATGGCAATAATTTGTTTATTGCCTACCTCCCAAATGGCTCAGTGGAAGACAGTTTTGCTGTGCCCCTCTTGGAGAGAGAGAGAAACGAGATCTTAAGGCTGAGTATTTCCATCAGCAGGAAATCAGTTCTCTTTGTGTGAACTGAGCAGGTACTGGGAGAGCCTGACTGTTTAATTTCCTTGAAGTGCCATTTGCATGCATTCGATGTTGGGAGGATCACTTTGGGAGTTAGGGACTGAAAGAGAGGTCAGTGGAGAAAAAGGAGAGAAGTGGCAGTGTCTTGGAAGGCTGGGGAATGGGTAATACTTGAGAGGTTTCAGTGTTTATTGGCAACTGCTCCCCCTCCCCACGAGGCTCTGAGCCATGGAGAAGCCGGCAAGACCCAGAATGCATCAGCCTTTTGGGGACATGCTGTGATCACTTCCTGTGGTGAGTGATGGTTGAGTCACAGCCTCCCCAGGTGAACATCTCCTCTTGTCTGTAGGACAAGCAACTTGGGGACCTGCATAAACTTCTCCGATGCCTCTTAGGGGCTCTGCAGCTGCAAGGTGGTAAATGAATGAGTACGCCCAGTAAACAGCCAAACGAGGGTCTGGGGAATCTGAGGAACCACGTGTCATTCATCTTATGTAAGGGACACTCAGGGTAAGTAGGCAGGAGCTAAAATGAGTCCTGCAGGGGCTTCTGGACTCCCCTGTGTTCTTTCTTCTTTGTCAGTGCCCGTAGGGGTCTTCTGTCTACACTCAATCCCTTCATCTTTATTTTTTTTTGAAGTAGAGTTGATTTATAATGTTTCAGGTGTATAGCAAAGTGATTCAGATATATACACACACACACACACACACACACACACACACATATACATATATATATATTCTTATTCAGATTCTTTTCCATTATAGGTTATTACAAGCTATTGAATATAGTTCCCTGTGCTTCAATCCCTCCATCTTAAAGATTGTTCCTACAGTGGGATTCAGTTTTAAAATGAAGTCCAGATGTGTGAAGCACCTCTACGTGCGAGGTCCCTGGCTAATTGCTGGAGACTCAGGGATCACAGTTTTATAAAGGAGACAGAGCCATTAAGAGCAGATGTGGGCATGCGACACCAGCTATCAAGGAGGAAGGTTCTCTCCAGGGTTAGTCAGGAGAGTCTGGTGAGTTTGACAGGCAAACAGGTCAGGCAAAGGCTTTCTAGCAGAGGGAATGGTCTGTACAAAGGCTGGGAGGTCTAAACAACATCCGGTTCAGGACTGTCTGAGCATTTTGATATGCTAGAGAGTGAAGTCAGGGTGTAGGGACTTGGTTTGAAGTCAGGGATGTGGCTGAGGAGACCCTGCCATAAAGGCCTTAAGAAGATCAGCCCTATGAAGGGTGAAGGCATAATGAGACGTAAGTGTGATGTTTCTCATTCGTAATCGTAATTGTAATTTCTGGGAGTGGGGATGACCAATGAATTAAAACACCCAATGATGGGATTGCAGGAATCAAAGCACCGGCTGGTGAGTTTTCTCTTGGGCAGGGAAGTCTCCCCAGCTCCTGCTTTCGGCTCTTCTGAGCTAGCTCTGGAATATACCCACTTTGACTAGTCACTGTATATTTACTGAGCAACTACTATATGCTCAGAATAATATGTATAGCTGAGAAATACCATGGTGCCCTAGCTCGTGGACTTCTGTGGCTCCACTGGGTCAGAGCTTCTCTGAGCTCTGTTCATTGCCAGGACTAACTGCCCACCACATCCAGCTCCACACAAACCTAATTCATTCCTGAATCCCTTGTGCTCCAGGAATCCCAGGGCACGTGCTCCATAAAGGTTTGATGACTGAATGACGTGTACACATCAAATCATGTGAACACAGGTTGGGTGAAAGTCATTTGTGGGTCTGACATTAATAACTGTATCTTCTGGAATTGGGGGGATGTGGAGGGTTGACCTAGGGTGAGAAAAATAGATCTGATCTTGTTTCTTCCCTCAATTGTTTTGTGACCTTAGACAGTCCTTGGCTGAAATAAGCCTCTTTTAAGCATGTGTAAGGTAAGAGATTTGGATCAGCACTTCCTTAATGTTCCTTCTAGTTCAAATATACGAATACTTTAAGTCTATAAATAGGAATCTCCAGAACTCTGGATCGAGAGACATAAAAAAGTGTGAGTCCTGAGGGTTGTTGCAAGATGCAAAGACACAAAATGGGTACCTGGTGCTGGCACTGGCTTCTGTCTTGCTTAGGAAGTGCTGGTTTTTATTCCTTGTAAGATACAGGTAGGAAATCCTACCGTCTACTCTGGGGTGCTATGGCAATTAATTCGTTCATGTTTCTGAGGAACAAAAGGAACAAAAAGTGCTGCCTGTAAAAAGTCATATAAATGCTAAGTGTTATTGTTTTCCATCTGATTCTCCTCCAATCGATTTCATTTTCCTATCAGAGTAGTCATAACACCATCAGTTGGGGCTCTTCTGGCTAATTGTGCTGCCAATAAAGGGGGAAAATTCCATTAAAAATGTCCATTTTAATTTCTCTCTGTGACACCCCTCCTCCTTTTTCTCTAGTGCGTTTATTGTTCAGAGTTGCTCACTGCTCGGGTCACTACAAGTTAGCACCTTCTGTTTTCTCTCTGTACTCATTCTAGTCTCCATAAGTTGGCAAACGGTGTCTCCAGGCTTACCTGGCAAAGCTCTGGAGGATACACAAGGAAACACCCCCGGTGGGTCTCCACCCTCCAGGGGCTCCTATCTGCGCAGGAAGAGTGGAGGCCAGCCCCTTGTCCGCCACAGGCGACCGCTGCTCAAGGCAGAGTGTGACAGGCTTGGCGAGCACAAGGCTGTGGGGTTCTTGATGAGCCATATAATAAACGGGGATCCAAACGCAGGTTCCTCTGTGTATGAGTTATTTACTGCCATGATAATGCCATGTAACAAAGCAAGCCAAAACTTGGTGGCTTAAAATAATGGCATTTATTTGAAGAGGCTGCAGGTTGGTGATCCAGACCTGGCTCGGCTGGGTAGTTCCTCGGCCCCGGCTGGGTGTGTCCTCATGTCTGGGGTGAGCTGCTTCTGAACAACATAGGCTGCCCTTGGAAGGGACAGCTGGAGGGACTTAGCTCGGCCCACTGTCTCTCGTCCTCCAAGTGGCTTGCCTGGTGGTGTCATTAGGACACTGCAGAGATGCAAGAATGAGAGAGAAATCCACACGGCATCCTGGGGCCTGGGTGCAGAAGTGGCTCATCCTCACTTCTGTCTATTCTGTTGACCAAAGAAAGTCACATGGCTGAGCCCAGATTTAGAGGGGCTGGCAGGATACAGACTTTGCTTCTTTGGTGGGGGGACTGCAAAGTCACACAGCAAAGGGCAGGATACCAGAAGGGGTAAAGAATTGGGGCTGCTCATGCCATCCATCTAGCACAGAGTGCCTCAGCCCTAGACTTTCTAAATCTCTGAGGGGTCAGGACATCTGCCTTTCTAAGCAGTTCCCAGGATGTTCTGATGCTCAGTGAAGTTTGAAAACAACTGGACACATAAGCAAAGAGCAGCAGAACAGTGGGAGCTTGGAGAAGACATGAAGTTACTCACTCCCTGGGATGGCCTTGCCCCAGATGCTCCTCATCTTGCCTGCTTTCCATTTTTTCATGTCCGGAGGGACTGAGTCGAACCTCTTCAGCTGTCAACAAAGCTTTGCGTTCTGTGACTCCTGGGGGGATGGGATCCATGTGACTGGGACAGGGGAAGGAGGTGGGGAATGGCAAGAACAAAAAGCTCAAAGCAGAGGAGCTAAAGGAGTGTTGGAGTGCAGTGGGGTGTGGCTGGAGGAGGGGCTATGGGAGAGAAGTCTGGAAAGGTGAATCAAACCCAGATTGTGGTGTGCCTCCAGCAGCTAGGATGTGGGGAAGCTGGGGGTTAGCTAACGTGGAGTCCTCTTCTGGGGAAGTGTGTTAATAGGATTGGTGTTGAGGGTGGAAAGGAAAGTGCCATGAACTAAAATAGGGCTTCCATGGTAAGCTTCCTGACTCTTCTGGTCATTCTTGGGTAGTACAAGGTCCTTTGGTTAGCAATTCAATGTCTATTTCCTATGTAGGAGTCAAAACTTTGAACTTGGTTTAATGCGATGTCTTTTCCACTTTGCATTTTCCATTCTGCCAGCTAAGGGCTGCTGAAAACAAGAAAGCTGGAAGTCAGCTGTGGCTTTCCAATTCTTGATTCCCGTGGCTTCAGCAATTACTTTCCCTACCCCAACTCGTTAATCACAGTTCCCACAGGTCTGGGGTGTAGAGGAGGTAGAAGAGGTAAGGGGTACAGGAGCATCTTACTTGGCTGTGAAAAAATAAAGAATGTTGCCCACTATCCAGTTCTATAAGAAGGTCAAATTGAGGCAATCTGTACTCTGGAAAAACAGGCAAAACAGGTCCTTTAGACAGTTAGAAATATTTAAGGAGAAATTTTATATGAACCTGGATTCATCTTTCTATACTTAGAAAAACACTAAAATCATTAAGTAAGGCATCTGTTGCTTGTGACTAGCAGCAACTTCCACCCAGATGTGTGCTTGAGTGCACGTATCCCTTTGCCAAAATCACATATATACTGGCCTGCCTGCCCACCCCTTGGGAGCAGGTCCTTAGAGCAACTGAGAGGCTGTCTCCCAGGCTACAGTCCTCAGTAAGTCCCCAAATGAAACTGAAACTCACAGCTCTTGCGCTGTGCATTGTTATTTCAGTTGACAGCTGGTTCAGGTGTGGACTGGCTGGCGTTCTTTCTGACTCTTTCTCTTGGGGCTCTGCAGGGACGCTCTGTCTTAAGTTGGGTGCACGGCAGTGAGGGGGAGTGGGATGGGGAGGGGCGAGGGAGCCAAGGGAAGGTGTGACTTCAGGTGAAAACCCATAGAAAATTGTGTAGGTTGATCACAAGGGGGGCCACTCAGGAGTGCAAAGCAGGAATCCAAAAGAGGCACCCTGCAAACATCTTCTGAATGAATGAATGAAAAGGAGTTGGGTCTTCTGAAATGAGTATGAGTTTTTGTTCTTTGAGGTCAAGATATTAAAAGAAGAAAGTTCCAGTGTCCTTACCGAGCAGTCACAGAGGAGTCCCAGAGAAGTGTCTGTATCTCCCGTTTCTGGTGGATTTACAATGTCCGTGTGTGTCATCAGAAAGGAAACGGGAGTGTCCATCAGCACAACCTGCACCCCCAGTGGGGCTCATCCCAGCTGAGGATCGCAGAGGGAGGAGAGCCAGACACCAAAGTGGGGTGGAGGTGGGCTTGCCGGGCTTTGACAGGTGCACGATCCATTGTCCAAGGGACCCTGAGCGTGATTACACGGGACACCCCCCTCACCCAGGGGAGACTTCCCAGCCTCTTGGGGAGACCCCAGCCTGGGCACTAGGAATAGGAACTCTAATGGCTTTTGGCCTAAGTTAGTGGAGTTGCATAGCTTCTCTGTCTGGCTCCCTTTTCTCCCTGAAACCTGGGGAATGATCTGAGTCGATGTGAATGGTACTCACCAGGACACAGAGTTTAGTATCTAGAATTATGAGCCTACTGAATCCCCCCAGGTTTTCCGTAGCGTTGCCAACTGGGTGGCTTCATGGGGGCCTCTCCACCCTGATCTCCACTCAGCACCCAGGCAGTGGACACCCACTGTGTGCCGGCCCATGGCTGGAGCTCTGTGCAGGGAGGTAGATGGACTTGCTGTTCAGACCTGGTCAGCTGCCTAGGGTATGGGCGAGGGTCTCGGAGGAGCAGTGACTCACTGAGAACAGGCTTCATTGCGCTGGATGTCCTTTCCCCATGCTTAGTATCGCAAGAAACTTTAGTAGGATCATTGCATCTTTGTCCAGGCTCAGTATTGCAGGAAGCTTTACCTGGATCACTGCATGTTGGCCAGGCTATTTTTTTTTTTAAATTTTTTTTTTCTTTTTTTGGGGGGTACGCGGGCCTCTCACTGTTGTGGCCTCTCCCATTGCAGAGCACAGGCTCTGGATGTGCAGGCTCAGTGGCCATGGCTCACGGGCCTAGCCGCTCCACGGCATGTGGGATCTTCCTGGACAGGGGCATGAACATGCGTCCCCTGCATCGGCAGGCGGACACTCAACCACTGCGCCACTAGGGAAGCCCCCCCCTTTTTTTCACATTTTTATTGGAGTATAGTTGATATACAATGTTGTGTTAGTTTCAGGTGTACAGCAAAGTGAATCAGTTATACGTATATGTATATCCACTCTTCTTTTTTTTTTAGATTTTTTTCCCATATAGGCCATTACAGAGTATCTTTATTTTATTTTATTTTTATTTTTTTAACATCTTTATTGGAGTATAACTGCTTTACAATGGTGTGTTAGTTTCTGCTTTATAACAAATTGAATCAGTTATACATATACATATGTCCCCATATCTCTTCCCTCTTGCATCTCCTGCCTTCCCACCCTCCCTATCCGACCCCTCTAGGTGGTCACAAAGTACCGAGCTGATCTCCCTGTGCTATGCGGCTGCTTCCCACTAGCTATCTATTTTACATTTGGTAGTGTATATATGTCCATGCCACTCTCTCACTTTGTCCCAGCTTACCCTTCCCCCTACCCGTATCCTCAAGTCCATTCTATAGTAGGTCTGCATCTTTATTCCCGTCTTGCCCCTAGGTTCTTCATGACCATTTTTTTTTTTTTAGATTCCATATATATGATATGTGTTAGCATATGGTATTTGTTTTTCTCTTTCTGACTTACTTCACTCTGTATGACAGTCTCTAGGTCCATCCACCTCACTACAAATAACCCAGTTTCGTTCTTTTTTATGGCTGAGTAATATTCCGTTGTATATATGTGCCACATCTTCTTTATCCATTCATCTGTTGATGGACACTTAGATTGCTTCCATGTCCTGGCTATTGTAAATAGAGCTGCCATGAACATTGTGGTACATGACTCTTTTTGAATTATGGTTTTCTCAGGGTATATGCCCAGTAGTGGGATTGCTGGGTTGTATGGTAGTTCTACTTTTAGTTTTTTAAGGAACCTCCATACTGTTCTCCATAGTGGCTGTATCAATTTACATTCCCACCAACAGTGCAAGAGGGTTCCCTTTTCTCCACACTGTCTCCAGCATTTATTGTTTGTAGATTTTTTGATGATGGCCATTCTGACGAGTGTGAGATATCTCATTGTAGTTTTGATTTGCATTTCTCTAATGATTAATGATGTTGAACAATCTTTCATGTGTTTGTTGGCAATCTGTATGTCTTCTTTGGAGAAATGTTTATTTAGGCCTTCTGCCCATTTTTGGATTGGGTTGTTTGTTTCTTTGATATTGAGCTGCATGAGCTGCTTGTAAATTTTGGAGATTAATCCTTTGTCAGTTGCTTCATTTGCAAATATTTTCTCCCATTCTGAGGGTTGTCTTTTCACCTTGTTTATGGTTTCCTGTACTGTGCAAAAGCTTTTAAGTTTCATTAGGTCCCATTTGTTTATTTTTGTTTTTATTTCCATTTCTGTAGGAAGCGGGTCAAAAAGGATCTTGCTGTGATTTATGTCATAGAGTGTTCTGCCTATGTTTTCCTCTAAGAGTTTGATGGTGTCTGGCCTTACAGTTAAGTCCATAATACATTTTGAGTTTATTTTTGTGTATGGTGTTAGGGAGTGTTCTACTTTCATTCTTTTACATGTAGCTATCCAGTTTTCCCAGCACCAGTTATTGAAGAGGCTGTGTTTTCTCCACTGTATATTCTTGCATCCTTTATCAAAGATAAGGTGACTATATGTGTCTGGGATTATCTCTGGGCTTTCTGTCCTGTTCCATTGACCTATATTTCTGTTTGTGTGCCAGTACCATACTGTCTTGATTACTGTAGCTTTGTAGTATAGTCGGAAGTCAGGGAGCCTGATTCCTCCAGCTCCATTTTTCGTTCTCAAGATTGCTTTGGCTATTCGGGGTCTTTTGTGTTTCCATACAAATTGTGAAATTTTTTGTTCTAGTTCTGTGAAGAATGCCATTGGTAGTTTGATAGGGATTGCATTGAATCTGTAGATTGCTTTGGGTAGTAAAGCTATTTTCACAGTGTTGATTCTTCCAACCCAAGAATGTGGTATATCTCTCCACCTATTTGTATCATCTTTAATTTCTTTCATCAGTGTCTTATAATTTTCTGCATACAGGTCTTTTGTCTGCTTAGGTCAATTTATTCCTAGATATTTTATTCTTTTTGTTGCAATGGGAAATGGGATGTTTTCTTAATTTCACTTTCAGATTTTTCATCATTAGTGTATAGGAATGCAAGAGATTTCTGTGCATTAATTTTGTACCCTGCTACTTTACCAAATTCATTGATTAGCTCTAGTAGTTTTCTGGTATCATCTTTAGGATTCTCTATGTATAATATCATGTCATCTGCAAACAGTGACAGCTTTACTTCTTCTTTTCTGATTTGGATTCCTTTTATTTCTTTTTCTTTTCTGATTGCTGTGGCTAGAACTTCCAAAACTATGTTGAATAAGAGTGGTGAGAGTGGGCAACCTTGTCTTGTTCCTGATCTTAGTGGGAATGGATTTAGTTTTTCACCATGAGGATGATGTTGGCTGTGGGTTAGTCATATATGGCCTTTATTATGTTGAGGAAATTTCCCTCTATGCCTACTTTCTGGAGGGTTTTTATCGTAAATGGGTGTTGAATTTTGTCAAAAGTTTTTTCTGCATCTATTGAGATAATTATATGGTTTTTCTCCTTCAGTTTGTTAATATGGTGTATCACGTTGATTGATTTGCGTATATTGAAGAATACTTGCATTCCTGGGATAAACCCCACTTGGTCATGGTGTATGATACTTTTTTTATTTTTTATTTTTTTTAACATCTTTATTGGAGTATAATTGCTTTGCAATGGCGTGTTAGCTTCTGCTTTACAACAAAGTGAATCAGCTATACATATACATACGTGTATGATCCTTTTAATGTGCTGATGGATTCTTTTTGCTAGTATTTTGTTGAGGATTTTTGCATCTATGTTCATCAGTGATATTGGCCTGTAGTTTTCTTTCTTTGTGACATTTTTGTCTGGTTTTTGTATCAGTGATGGTGGCCTCGTAGAATGAGTTTGCGAGTGTTCCTCCTTCTGCTATATTTTGGAAGAGTTTGAGAAGGATAGGTGTTAGCTCTTCTCTAAATGTTTGATAGAATTCACCTGTGAAGCCATTTGGTCCTGGGCTTTTGTTTGTTGGAAGATTTTTAATCACAGTTTCAATTTCAGTTGCTTGTGAATGGTCTGTTCATATTTTCTATTTCTTCCTGTTTCAGTCTCGGAAGGTTGTACATTTCTAAGAACTTGTCCATTTCTTCCAGGTTGTCCATTTTATTGGCATAAAGTTGCTGGTAGTAATCTCTCATGGTCCTTTGTATTTCTGCAGTGTCAATTGTTACTTCTCCTTTTTAATTTCTAATTCTATTCATTTGAGTCTTCTCCCTTTTTTTCTTGATAAGTCTAGCTAATTTATCAATTTTGTTTATGTTCTCAATGAACCAGCTTTTAGTTTTATTGATCTTTGTTATCATTTCCTTCATTTCTTTTTCATTTATTTCTGATCTGATCTTTATGATTTCTTTCCTTCTGCTAACTTTGGGGTTTTTTTGTTCTTCTTTCTCTAATTGCTTTAGGTGTAAGGTTAGGTTGTTTATTTGAGATGTTTCTTGTTTCTTAAGGTAGGATTGTATTGCCATAAACTTCCCTCTTAGAACTGCTTTTGCTGCATCCCATAGGTTTTGGGTCATTGTGTTTTCCTTGTCATATGTTTCTAGGTATTTTTTGATTTCCTCTTTGATTTCTTCAGAGATCTCTTGGTTATTAAGTAGTGTCTTGTTTAGCCTCAATGTGTTTGTATTTCTTACAGATTTTTTTTAACTGTAATTGATATCTAGTCTCATAGCATTGTGGTCAGAAAAGATACTTGATACGATTTCAATTTTCTTAAATTTACCAAGGCTTGATTTGTGACCCAAGATATGATCTGTCCTGAAGAATGTTCCATGAGCACTTGAGAAGAAAGTGTATTCTGTTGTTTTTGGATGGAACATCCTATAAATATCAATTAAGTCCATTTTGTTTAATGTATCATTTAAAGCTTTTGTTTCCTTATTTATTTTCATTTTGGATGATCTGTCCATTGGTGAAAGTGGGGTGTTAAAGTCCCCTACTTTGATTGTGTTACTGTCGATTTCCCCTTTTATGGTTGTTAGTATTTGCCTTCTGTATGGAGGTGCTCCTATGTTGGGTGCATAAATATTTACAATTGTTATATCTTCTTCTTGGATTGATCCCTTGATCATTATGTAGTGTCCTTCTTTGTCTCTTGTAATAGTCTTTAAAGTCTGTTTTGTCTGATATGAGAATTGCTACTCCAGCTTTCTTCTGATTTCCCTTTGCATGGAATATCTTTTTCCATCCCCTCACTTTCAGTCTATATGTGTCCCTAGGTCTGAAGTCGGTCTCCTGTAGACAGCATATATATGGGTCTTGTTTTTGTATCCTTTCAGCCAGTCTGTGTCTTTTAGTTGGAGCATGTAATCCATTTACATTTAAGGTAATTATTGATATGTATGTTCCTATTACCATTTGCTTAATTGTTTCGGGTTTATTTTTGTAGGTCTTTTCCTTCTCTTGTGTTTCCTGCCTAGAGAAGTTCCTTTAGCATTTTTTGTAAAGCTGGTTTGGTGGTGCTGAATTCTCTTAGCTTTTGCTTGTCTGTAAAGATTTTAATTTCTCCGTCAAATCTGAATGAGATCCTTGCTGGGTAGAGTGATCTTGGTTGTAGGTTTTTCTCCTTCATCACTTGAAATATGCTCTGCCACTCCCTTCTGGCTTGCAGAGTTTCTGCTGAAAGATCAGCTGTTAGCCTTATGGGGATTCCCTTATGTGTTATTTGTTGCTTTTCCCTTGCTGCTTTTATTAATTTTTCTTTGTATTTAATTTTTGACAGTTTGATTAATATGTGTCTTGGCGTGTTTCTTCTTGGATTTATCCTGTATGGGACTCTCTGCACCTCCTGGAGTTGATTGACTATTTCCTGTCCCATATTAGGGAAGTTTTCAAGCATAATCTCTTCAAATATTTTCTCAGTCCCTTTCTTTTTCTCTTCTTCTTCTGGGATCCCTGTACATCGAATGTTGGTGCGTTTAATGTTGTCTCAGAGGTCTCTGAGAGTGTCCGCAATTCTTTTCATTTTTTTTCTTTATTCTGCTGTGCAGTATTTATTTCCACTGTTATCTTCCAGGTCACTTATTCGTTCTTCTGTCTCAGTTATTCTGCTACTGATGCCTTCTAGAGAATTTTTAATTTCATCTTTTGTGTTGTTCAACACTGTTTGCTCTTTCGTTGTTCTGTGTCCTTGTTAAAACATTTCTTGTATTTTCTCCATTCTATTTCCAAGATTTTGGATCATCTTTACTATCATTATTCTGAATTCTTTTTCAGGTAGACTGCCTATTTCCTTTTCATTTGTTAGGTCTGGTGGGTTTTTGCCTGCTCCTTCATCTGCTGTGTATTTCTCTGTCTTCTCATTTTGCTTAACTTACTGTGTTTGGGGTCTCCTTTTCGCAGGCTGCAGGTTCATAGTTCCCGTTGTTTTTGGTGTCTGTCCCCAGTGGCTAAGGTTGGTTCAGTGGGTTGTGTAGGCTTTCTGGTGGAGGGGACTAGTGTCTGTGTTCTGGTGGATGAGGCTGGATCTTGTCTTTCTGGTGGGCAGGACTGCGTCTGGTGCTGTGTTTTGGGGTATCTGTGACCTTATTATGATTTTAGGCAGCTTCTGTGCTAATGGATGGGGTTGTGTTCCTGTCTTGCTAGTTGTTTGGCATAGGGTGTCCTGCACTGTAGCTTGCTGGTTTTGAGCTGGGTCTTGGCGTTGAGATGGAGATCTCTGGAAGGTTTTCGCTGTTTGATATTACGTGGAGCTGGGAGGTGTCTTGTGCACCAGTGTCCTGAACTTGGCTCTCCCACCTCAGTGGCACAGCCCTGACGCCTGGCTGGAGCACCAAGAGCCTGTCCTCCATATGGCTCAGAATGAAAGGGAGAAAAAAAAAAGAAAGAAGAAGATAAAATAAAGTTATCAAAATAAAAAATAATTATTAAGAAAAAAAATTTTTAAGTAAAAAAAAATAAAACAAAAAATGGACAGATAGAACCCTAGGACAAATGGTAAAACGAAGCTCTACAGACGAAATCACACACAGAAGCATATACATACACACTCACAGAAAGAGAAAAAGGGAAATAAATATATCTATCGTTGCTCCCGACGTCCACCTCCTCAATTTGGGATGATTCATTGTCTATTCAGGTTTTCCACAGATGCAGGGTACATCAAGTTGATTGTGGAGATTTAATCCGCTGCACATGAGGCTGCTGGGTGAAATTTCCCTTTCTCTTTTTTGTTCACACAGCTCCCAGGGTTCAGGTTTGGCTTTGGCCCCACCTCTGCGTGTAGGTCGCCTGAGGGCGTCTGTTCTTCGCTCAGACAGGAAGGGGTTAAAGGAGCAGCTGATTCGGGGGCTCTGGCTCACTCAGGCCGTGGGTGGGTGGGGAGGGAGGGGTATGGATGCAGAGTGAGCCTCCGGCGGCAGAGGCCGGCGTGACGTTGCACCAGCCTGAGGTGCACCATGCGTTCTCCTGGGGAAGTTGTCCCTGGATCACGGGACCCTGGCAGTGGCGGGCCGCACAGGCTCCCGGGAGGGGCTGTGTGGACAGTGACCTGTGCTCGCACACAGGCTTCTTGGTGGCGGCAGCAGCAGCCTTAGCGTCTCCTGCCCGTCTCTGGGGTCCGCGCTGATAGCCGTGGCTCGCGCCCGTCTCTGGAGCTCCTTTAAGCAGAGCTCTTAACCCCCACTCCTCGCGCACCAGGAAACAGAGGCAAGAAAAAGTCTTTTGCCTCTTCAGCAGCTCCAGACTTTTTCCCAGACTCCCTCCCGGCCAGCCATGGTGCACTAGCCCCTTCAGGCTGTGTTCACGCCGCCAGTCCTTTCCCGGCATCCAACCGAATCTGGAGCCTCAGCTCCCAGCCCCCACCTGTCCCTGAAGGTGAGCAGACAAGCCTCTCCGGCTGGTGAGTGCCAGTCGACACCGATCCTCCGTGCGGCAGTCTCTCCACTTTGCCCTCCGCACCCCTGTGGCTGCGCTCTCCTCCTCGGCTCCGAAGCTTCCCCCCTCCGCCACCCGCAGTCTCCGCCGGAGAAGGGGCTTCTAGTGTGTGGAAACCTTTCCTCCTTCACAGCTCCCTCCCACTGGTGCAGGTCCCGTCCCTATTCCTTTGTCTCTGTTTTTTCATTTTTCTTTTGCCCTACCCAGGTACATGGGGGAGTTTCTTGCCTTTTGGGAGGTCTGAGGCCTTCTGCCAGCGTTCAGTAGGTGTTCTATAGGAGGAGTTCCACGTGTAGATTTATTTCTGATGTATTTGTGGGAAGGAAGGTGATCTCCGCGTCTTAGTCTTCCGCCATCTTGAAGCTCCTCCTAGGCTCAGTATTGCAGGAAGCTTTAGCTGGATCATCACATCTTTGCCCAGGAGGCAGTTAGCAAAGGTGGGAGGTGAGTGACATGTATGGGCTGCAGTGATGCTACAGAAATGGCGAGGAGAGGCACCTCCAAGATAAATCAGAAGAGAAAAAAAATCCAGATTTCACATGACTTGTTGGGGTGGGGTGGAGGGGGGCAGAGGAGAGGGAGGAGCAAGATGAGACCCTGTGAGGAACCCAGAGGCAGAGATGTGATCATTAAGGTCGAAATAACATGCAAATAGCTTTGTGGCTTTTTCTTAAAACCGTATTTTATTTGAAACTGATTGTTTCTTTGGTTATATTTGTCCTTGCTGAGAAATTGTGCAGAAGAGACTAAATTCTCCAGTAATAATGTTTCTCAGTTGCTCTGATCATCTTGACCCTAAAGGTATCAAATAGGCAGCTCACTCAGAGTGCTGGTGACCGTTGGGCTTCTCAAAACTGAGGAAATTTAAGAGTGTGAACTTCAGCAAAACATTATTGCTGCACATGTGGGTGCAATTCTTTCTTCTTAGTCCAAGGTCCTTGGTTTCTCCCTCCCCGCCCTTCCTCACTTATTCCTCAAACATTTATTGAGCATCTACTCTGCAGCAGCTGGGATACACAGGTAAACAAGACAGATATGGTCCCTATCTGCCAAGGGTCGATATGGTGGGAGCTGAGATGTTCCTCATTCGTTTATTTGTTCAATAGACATTCCTGTGGTGCCTGATATTTGATCGTCTGTGTGCTAGGCATTGTGCATACCGGGTTGAAAAAGAGAGTTATGGCCCACGCCTTTGCACAGTTTATAATCTGGGTGGGGAGAGATGTCCAACAACGAAGTTCATAAAATAAAAATATAATGACCTAGTTTGGAGGATGCTTAGTGGTCCAGTGAACACAGTATCTTTCCTCACTGGTTCAAGTTGCCTGGATATGTTCAATCTTGAACTGTGGAAATGTACATTTATGTGTTAGAATAATTGTGTGTGTAACAATTGTGTATGTTTACTTCTTCATTCATTCGCTAGAGGGGGCAGCTTCCTTGGGAAACACAGATCTCAAGTTAAGGTCTTGCACCCTTGTTGGCTGCTTTTCCTTGTCACCAAGGAGACCCAAGGGGTCAGTGGTGGAGAGTGGGGGCAGATTTAACGTGCTGTGTAAGAGGGCCTCTTCAGAGTTGTGTTGTTGGAAAACCAAAGGCCAGTTGGGGACAGCGAATTGTAGCCACAGTTGGGACTCCTGCTCTCATTGCTTTCAGTGGTCTTGTCATATTCCCAAGTCCTTGTCTTGAAACCTGAGACCTACTCCTGCTAGGATGAGGTTCTGACATTTTATGTCTGAAATAAAGTAGGAAGAGCCACAGACATCGCTTTTTCTTCAGTGTCTTTGTTGTAGTGATTGAACCTGTACATGTAGGAGGTGATACGTGCAGCTCTTCCCAATGTCCTGTAGTAACAAAGGAGTGGCCTCTAGGACCCCATACTCACCTGCCACTGTCCCAGCGCAACAGACAGAGCCACTGGGAGCCCCAAAGACCCTTCTGGATGTGAGCTCTTTAGACAAGCCTCTTCTGTAAACAGTGCTGATCTCACAGGGTTTTATGAGCATTTAATGATACATGCCTCATAAAAAGTATTTTATAATCATTAGGCCACTGGAATGATTGCTGCTGTTGGTTATAGTTGTAATGATGTCCTTGATGCTCACATTCTGCACATATAGGGCGCTTAAGGGTTTTATAGCAGCTTATGTCCTCCGAAGAAGGCACAACACCCCTCCCAGCTCACATGTTGACCTTACCACTCCCCTCTCAAGAAGTGTGGCCTATTTCTCCATTCCCTTGATCTGGGTTGACCCCATGACCCCTTTGGCTGCTTTGGCCAGTGGAATATGGCAGGGTGACACTGTGTCAGTGCTGGGTGTAGCCAGCCTGCGAAGTCTGCCCTTGCCTCTTGGAGCCAGCTGCCAGGTAAGAGGTGTGACTGTCCTGAGACTGCCAGGTGATGTTCCCCCTGGAGAGAAAGAAAGGCCAAGAGCAGAGGGTATACTAGTCATCCTGTGAAGAAGCCAGCCAGCTTGGAGATGGATTTTTCCAGCCCAGTCTCCTGAATTCCCAACTCAATTCCTGAATTCCCAATCCACTGAATTGTGAAGAAAATAGTAGTTGTGTTAAGATATGCAGTGTTGGGGGTAGTTGGTGACCCAGCAGTAGAAAATGAAACAGTCCTTTGTTCCTCTTCCAGGTTTGTGTGTCTTTTCTCCAAAGCCTTGCTAATTGTGTTGAACTGAGAAAAGCAGAGGCTTTTCCAGCCCAGGTGGTCTGCTGTGTGAGTCTTGACTCAGCCACCTATTAGCTGTGTGTTCATGTAACACTTTGAACTTCAGCTTTCTGACCTAATACAGGGCCTCCCAGAGTTTTGGTGAGACTGCAATGATCCCATTCAATTGCAAGTGGCTTGCAGTGTGTCTGGCCCTTGTTGTCTGCCAGGCATTAGTTGGGAATCAAGGAACCTTCTGAGGCTCTGTGGGGCACCTGCTGGTCAATCCTGCAGCCCTGGTGGGGTTAGCTCCCAGGAGTCCTGGAGGTTGATGTATTCTGGAGCCCGCTTTCAGGATGGGGAGGGGAAAGACGGCATAGTGTGGAGGCTTCAAATGCAGCTCATGGCTCCTTAGTACCTACTATGTGTGCCAAACCTGGAACCTCTGTGTTATTCCCTTAATCCTTATCTGCATTTTACAGATGGGAAAACTGAGGCTCAGAGAACTGGTGTGGCTTACCTTAAGGACCTATACTAGCAGTGATGGAGCTAGAGTAAGAAATCACGTTCCTGGACACCAAGTCCAATGTGATTTGAGGCAATCACTTAGAATTTTTGACCTCAGCACAAGGTGGGGAAGATAACAGAGTATTCAAGAGGCATATCATTTTAATCTTAAAGCACTGCAATGCAGTGACTCTTTGAACAAGATGAAAAATATTGAATTCTTTTAAAGCTGCAAACACCAGAAGTTTACTCCTTCCAGTTGATGATTCTTGGCAAAAATAGGCTTAAAGAGCATCTTATTCCTCCTGTTTTCCTTCTGTTTTGAGCATGTGTGTTCTTCTGTTCTGGGAGTTTTTCTTGAAAGAAGCAGAGAGGTTTTTGACAAACAACTTTAATATTTTTTTGTGTCTGCTGGCTCTAATAATCCTACAAGCTTACAAGGTCACTGTTAAGAATAAATGAGTCATTGGAGGCAGATGTTGACACATCATTATTTAAATCTGGAGCTGCAGGAGGACTCTCAGCCCCCGAGCTATGATGCACTCTCCAAACGAACACCCCAAATTCCACACGGCCTGCTGAGCGGACAACAGTCCGCTACTGTTGTCCCTACGCTGTACAACAGTAGGGAAACACGCTTGCTTTGCTGTTGCCTTGCTCTGTGTGATGAGAAAGCCCTGCTTTCTGTTGGTGTGAGAGAATGAAAGTGGTCCAGGAGACCTGGGCTCCTATCTTGTCTCTAGCACTGGCTGTGGGCTCTGTCTTTTCACCTGTTCATCAGAGCCCTTCCTGTAATTGGTGCTGACACATTTATTTATGCAGTAAAATGCATTATCTTGAGCGCCCAGCTTCATGAAATTTTACAAATACATACTCCAAGTGAGCATCAGTCAGAAGACATGGAATGTTTTCCCCACCTCAGAAGGCCCCCTTGTGCCCCTTCCCAATCAGTAACCCCTCTTCTGACTTCTGACCCCATGAATTAGTTTTGTCTGTTCTAGAATTTCACATAAAAGGAATCAAATGACATGTACACTTTTGTGTCTGGCTCTTTTGCTCAGCAAAATGCCTGTGAGGTTTATCCATGGTGTCATGTTATCAGTAATTTTTTCTGTTTCATTACTGAGTAGTATTCCATTGTATGGATATGCCACAATTTGTTTATCCATTCTCCTGTTCACGGACACCTGGGCTGTTTCCAAACTTTGGCTATTGTGAGTACAGTTGCTATAGCTACTCTTCTGTTAAAATTTAAATTTATAATTGAAAAATGAAAAATTTAATTATTTTTTTAGTTAAAAAGTATAGTTGATTTATATAATATTGTGTTAGTTTCAGGTATATAGCAAAGTGATTCAGTTTTATATGTATATATATATATATATTCAGATTCTTTTCCATTATAGGTTATCACAAGATGTTGAATATTTTTCCCTGTGTTGTACAGTAAACCTTGTTGCTTATCTATTTTATGTATAGTAAGTTGTATTTGTTAATCCCATACTCCTCATTTGTCCCTCCCTCCCTCCCTCCCTCTCCCCTTTGGTAGCCATAGTTTGTTTTCTATGTCTGTCAGTCTGTTTCTGTTTTGCACATAGATTCATTTGTATTATTTTTTAGATTCCACGTATAAGTAATATCAAGTAGTATTTATCTTTCTCTGTCTGACTTGCTTTGCTTAGTATGAGAATCTCTAGGTCCATCCATGTTGCTGCAAATGGCAATATTTCATTTTTTTATGGCTGAGTAATATTCCATTGTGTATATGTACCATGTCTCCTTAAGCCAGTCATCTGTTTATGGACATTTAGGTTGTTTCCGTGTCTTGGCTAGTGTAAATAGTGGCTATATCTATCCTGGTACACATCGTTTTGTAGATTTAAGTTTTCATTTCTCTTGAGTCAATACTTAGAAATGGGATTGTGGAGTCATAGGGTAGGCATATCTTAACTTTTATCAGAAACTGCCCAACAGTTCAAATGCATCTCTATGGCAATAAGAGCTCCGTGGTGTTTCCAGGAAGGGGGAGGTTGGGGAGCTCAGGAATTGGGCCGGTAGTGACCTGTTCTTCAGTTGAAATAACTTGGTCCTGCTGACCTGTTATTCTAAGTCACCAAGAATGGAGGAAAAAATGAGCCTCAGGGCTGTTCAAATGTCCCTCATCGGGAGAGTCCTTGACTCTCTCTGAATCTCTATTTTCCCATCTGTAAGATGGAAATAACAATACCTATTTTGAAGAATGATTGTGAAGATGAGAAGTACTCATGTAAAATACCAAGCACTGTGCCTATGATCTAGTAAGACCCCAACAAATATCAGTTTTCTTCATCTCAAGGGAAGAAAATAAAATACTTGTTACTAATGTGGAGTCTTGGTGCATATGGGCAACGTGGCTGTGTCACTGGTGACGACTCTGTGCCTGGCAGAGCCATTTACTCTCCCTGGCCATTATGCTTCCTTATCTAAAATCTGGAAGAAGGTTCTTACGATGACGGCCTCTGGGGATTGTAATTAGTGTGTGGTGAGGGCAAGCTGCGTTCCTCTCTTGCCTTTATTTGCTGTGTAGTGTTCATGTGATCCACACTTTTGATGTGTAGTTGCCAGATGTTGGCAGAGGGTGAAACTGAATTGAAGTTGTATATTCCAGCACCAAAATACTGCAGTCTTGGCTACATGTAGAGCTCATATAGCCTCATTCTTGGAGGTATACCTTATAAAGTATCAGATTTTCGTAATGGAAAAATAAGAGTATTAGAGAAAAACATCAAAAGCTTCCTTTTAATAATTCTTTTAATAAAAGCGGATTGTTTATTATCTGGGCTGTGGGTTGCTATGGAGACATGAGGGTGCTGAATTAGAAGAGGATTGAAGTGGATAGTCTAATATGGACAGGAATAGCTTATACACACTTAGAAAAAATATACTGTGTTTTAGAAACAGGCTTAACATGTTGTGGAGAGTGTTTTATGGTATCAATAAAATTTCCTGAGTTTCTGTCTCTGTTTGCTAGGTTACCCATTTAATCCCCATTGTATTTTATTTCTCAGTCATAGTTGAGATAGTTTATTTGTTCATTCATTCATTCATTCATTCATTCATCCATTTGTCAGTAAGTAGCTT
Organism: Kogia breviceps; assembly: GCF_026419965.1. NCBI lineage: Eukaryota > Metazoa > Chordata > Mammalia > Artiodactyla > Physeteridae > Kogia > Kogia breviceps. Next base: position 51,656,604 of record NC_081319.1, on the reverse strand, counting down.
TTGGTAGCAAATGTGTCCACATTCTGAGGGATATTCAAAGAAGTAAAGCATGTGGTCTCAGGGTGATTTCATGAGAGCAGGGTCACATCCTTGCTACTGGCTGACTTTCCTCTCTGAATTAGTCTACATTCAATCACTATATTCAGTGATTTTAACACTGGGGAAATTTAATGTAAAGAATTTTAAAGCTATGATAAGATAGTATGTGTAAAGATGGGAAAAGAACTCTTAAGAGGTACCCATGGAATGACAGATGTGGAAGGGGGTGTCCAGTTCTCACTGGAGGAGGTCTGGTTGCAGCACCCTGGACAATGGGAGAGTTTGCTGGGTTATAGGAGCCCTAGTTCATGGTAACCATGCAAACAGCACCACCCCTATGGGGTGTGGGTGAGCTGAGGCTGGGAGTTCGGAGTGCATAGGGAGTTGGGGAGGTGTCGCTGTGGGGTGGTAGCTGGGAGCTTTGAGTGTCTGCAACCAGAGGGCTACAGCAAGGTGGTCTCTGGGCCTTGGTGGGGAATGCGAGGTCGCTGGGGGAACGGCTTACTTTGGGCGTGCATCCGGGGCAGAGTGCCTTTGGTTGTCCCACCCACTTGCACGGCTGACAGAACGTGCAGGTGGAGCTAGGAAAAGCAAAACAGAGCAAGATGAATCCGGAAGAGAAGTCCCCGCCTCCTGCAATGTCCCGCCAGCGCCCTCTACTGACCCTAATATTGTGCTCACTGTGAAGGAGAAATGCTTCTGTTATCACAGGGCAGGTATTGAAGGGTAAATTTGGAGCTGAGAAGCAGTAAATCAATAACTGGCCCACCATCCGGGTTCTGGTTTATCTTGTAAAATCATTGAAAATCTTTGACTTTCACAACCATCCCCAAAGAGGCTTCATGGGCTGCGAAGCTGGAAAGTTTAACAAAGGGTTCCTTCAAAGCAAATCCTTTAGAGAGAATGACTCCCTTGTCAGCCCTTCCAAGAGGAAGCCCTGGGATGCACGCTTGGGTTGGTAGCAATCGTTTTTACTCAGTCCTTCTCTGCTGAAAGGGAGTTTATATCCATTTGGTTTACAGACTTGGAAGCACGAGGACATGGGCTTGAACCCCAGCTCTACCACTCACCAGCTGTATGATTTGGACACTCTGCAGTGACGTCCTTGGTAGTTCAGATACCAGTGTGTGCCTAATGGTACCCCAAAGTTACAGCTTTCCCATCATATCAGAGGCTCAGCCACCACTTCCTAAAGCAGAGGTCAACACATTTTTCCTGGAATGGTCAGGTAGTAAATATTTTAGGCTTTGCAGGTCATGATGTTTTTGTTGCAACTATCCAATTTGGTCTTTGTAGAGCAAAAGCATCCACAGACAACAGGCACATGAATGGGCATGGCTCTTTGTGGGGAGGGATGTCCAGGATTGGCTCTAACTGTGCTGGAACCAGTGTGTCCCCTGTCACGCTCTGGCTCTGATGTTACACTGACCTCTCCCTTCCCAGACAAAATTTTCTCTCGGGTCTATTGACTTGCCCTGCTATGGGTATTGGTTGGAGCCCCTGAAGATATCCTAATGAATTGTCCTATCTTTGAATCTGGAGCATCAGGGGTTGGGGTCTTGATTGCTTCCTACCTAGAATGCCCCAGTCTTATTTAAACTTGGTCTTTAGGATCCAGCTCTGCAAACCCAGTATGGTGGCAGCTTTTGCTAAGTTACTCAAAAAATAAGATGTTGTTAATCTACAAACAATAAACGCTGGAGAGGATGGGGAGAAAAGAGAACCCTCCTACACTGTTGGTGGGAATGTAAATTGTTGTAGACACTATGGAGAACAGTATGGAGGTTCCTTAAAAAACTTAAACTAGAACTACCATATGATCTTGCAATCCCACTGCTGGGCATATCTCTGGAGAAAACCATAATCTTAAAGGATACATGCACCCCAATGTTCATTGCAGCACTATTTTCAACAGCAAGGACATGGATGCAACCTGAGTGTCCATCAACAGATAAATGGATAAAGAAGATGTGGTACATATATACAATGGAATATCACTCAGCCATAAAAAAGAATGAAATAATGCCATTTGCAGCTACATGGATGGACCTAGAGATGATCATACTAAATGAAGTAGGGCAGACTAAGACAAATATCATGTGATATCACTCACATGTAGAATCTAAAGATACAAATGAACTTTTTTACAAAACAGAAACAGACTTACTTACAGATATCAAAAACAAACTTATGGTTGCCAAGGGGGAAACATGGTGGGGGAGGGATAAATCAGGGGCTTGGGATGAACATATACACACTACTATATATAAAATAGATAACCAACAAGGACCTACTGTATAGCACAGGGAACTCTACTCAGTATTCTGTGATAAACTATATGAGAAAAGAATGAGTATATGTACATGTATAACTGAATCACGTTGCTGTACATCTGAAACTATCACAACATTGTAAATCAACTATACTCCAATAAAATTAAAATATTAAAAAAAGGCAAAAAACCCCACAGAATGTTGTTAGACAGCCCTTTCAGTGATGCACTGTGGAGCAAAGAAGATCCACCTTCCTGTTGAAGGAGCAGCCAAGACAGTACAACATACCTGGCTCTGTTGTTTTATTGTTGCTATAACTACTAAATGTAAAAAGTTGTCACTGTAGGCAAAAGATCATCTGTTATCGTCACCTGTGGATTTTCTTGGCCAGAGAAATTATGGTAAATTTGAATATATCAGATAATGAATTTTAAGGAAAAGTAGGGGCCAATAGAGTAAAACATTAAAAATAATTGCACTGGTGGTAGGGGGGTGAATCTCCCCAGACAGACACCTGTCGACATGCCTGTATCCTGGGTTGGACTTTGAGCCCAGCTGCTGACCCCACCCCACCAGCTCATATGATAAGGTAACCACTGCACCCTGGCATTTGCCTTGCCTTTTTTTTTTTTTTTTAGCTCTATTTAAATTCTGGGGCAGAAGGGTTGATACTGAGATATTTACGCCCTTTTAATAACTACTGCTTAAGCTGCTTCTTTGACAGACAAATTCTAATTAAAAAGTATTATAAGTTGCAGAAACACAATGGCTCTCAGTGCTTTTCCTATGTCATGTCACATCTGAAAAAGCCACATCCTGTAACTTGCAGATACATTTTTAGGAACTGAATCCATGAAGTTGCACTGGCTGTTTCTCCAGAGACGTAGGTTAGGCTAACACTCTCTTCTTCTTCTTCTTCTTTTTTTAAAAAATTTCTTAGAGGAAACTATTTTTAGGCAGTAAATTAATGGTAGGGAAGTTAAGGTCAAAGAGGTTTGTATTTCTTTGTAGAAAATTCTGCCCTTGGCTTAGGAATGTTACAACAGTCCCTTAAGTGACTGAGCTGGGATTTGAACCCGGGTCTTCCTGTCATCATACATTCTGGGAAATAAAAGGAAAATGAAAAACACCAACACAACAACAACAATAACAAAACACAAACAAATGTGCTTGATTTTTGGATATATTGATTTGACTTGGATTTGAGGAATGTAGGGTAGTTTGAGTAGTGATATTCTACTGAACTGGAAGTGTAGACCTGGAACTTGCATGACAAATGCAGAGTAGAGATTTAATTGTGAGAGTCTCCTGTTTGCAGCTTCATGTTTTAAATCCAATGCTCTTTGTTTAACCTCATTAACTGGCATTTTTTATAGGTCACAGTGGAAGAAGCACTAAAAGGGAGTCAAGAAAAGCTTCCTATACTGAGTGCTGCTTTTATTTAAACTTGCTGTGTGCCTTTGGGCAAGTCACTTAACCTCTCTGATTCTGGAAATTGAGTCACCAAATCTGAGTTTGGTGGAAGTGGTAGGCATTCAGGCTAAACTGGACTTGTTCACATGGCAGGCATAGGGTTCCATGACAGTGAGTGGAAGCAGCCAGGTCTTAATGCCTCTTCTGTCACTTTCCATTGGTGAAAACAAATCACAAGGCCGGCCCAACACCAGGAGCTGCGAAATAACATTGTGGAGACATAAGGAAAGAGAGAGGAGAATTATTACAAGCAGTCTACACTGGGTTAGTTTTCATTCTGGGATCTTTAAGGAAGATAAGTGATTAATAATGTGGTGATTTGGGTGTGTGATCTGCCTGTGTTATGACTTTAACCAAGAGGAGAGACAGATGCAAACAGCAGAGAGAACACTGCATAAGGAATCACAACTTGCTCGCTGTGTGACCTTGGATGAAATACCCTGTCAGAACCTCAGTTTTTTATCCCAGGGTTCCCAGAAACTTTATTATGTCTGTTCTATTCCGGGCACTAAAGTCACAGATGAAAAAAAACGAGGTGACCCTTGTGAGTTTCTGCAGTTGCGTGTATCCGTGATTGGCGAGGGAGGGACCCTAGTACCAGTCACTTCCATCAGTAAAGGGTTGTCTGGTTTGCTTGCGTGCTGTCCAGGGCAGCTTTGAGCCTGGACCCTTGCTTCCCTGAAGGAGCTGAGGACCGGCAGGCAAACAGTGTTCCCTGCACCAAGGCAGGCACTTCCCTGTGGGAAATCTCCCTTTAACTCAGCTTTTGAATTTCTTGACCCCTTTGGGGGCCATGGGTTGGTAAAGGCTTCAAGCGCATCTATATTCTGCTCACTTGTCCTGGTTGATTTTCAACATTGTTTTCCAGCTGTGAAAAACATCTATACGGATGGCAGTAATTGGGAATTTAATAATTTTTTGATGTTTCTTGTGGTGCTTGGGAAATCCTCTGAGAACGGTCTATGTATTTTCAGTGTTACCCCATTCTGTGCTAAAACTCTGTCCTGAAACTATACATGAATTTTATTCTCTCTTTTTCTTTCTTTCTTTCTTTTTTTTTTTTAAAGCACAAAGCAGGCTAACTTTGAAGTCAAGTTTCCTTTTTAGTCAAGTGTCTGTATCGGGTCCTTATTTTTTCCTTTTCTTTTTATTACTATAGTGTTCTTTATTACTTTTTCCCAAGTCACTTTAGAAATAAAAAAGGTGTGGGAATAAAACCACCGGAGTCAGAGATTCAGACAATCTGAACGTTGTCTCCCCGTGAGAATTACTCTTGTGGCTGGAACAGGATGCTAGTTTGTTTTTTTATTTTACTTGATGTTATTTGATTACTGGGTCATCAAAACTTTATCACCTCTATTGCATTGACTCCCAAAAGCTTGAGAGTAACAGAGGAATTGCAAGTAGTGCTCTTATCATATCACAGGACCTCCAACTTCATCATCAAAGGAAGCAATGCAGAGGAGTGGAACATTTTTGGAAGGAGCATGAAAGCATTTGGACGCAAGGCCCAGTTCTACAACTAAGGCGCTGGGTGACTTTGGAAAACCTGCTTCACCTCTCTTGCTCCCTTTACCTTAAAGAGGAAGATGCTTCCTGAAATTACCTGTAAAATGTTTCCATTTCAGACCTAAAAAGAATCTCTCACTTCATGGATCTTAGGTTAAGAATTATTAAGGGTTCTGTGGGGTCTTACCATAAATAAATACCATTGATATAGAGATTTTGATAATGTTGAAAGTCATACATGTCTTCTCCACCCCATGAAGACCACTTCCTCCTTGGATGAACTCTAGGTACTGAGATCCCAGAGTGGGAACTGTTGAGGTCTTGCCAGACCCTCCCTTATCGAACAAAGGATGAGTCTGATGGGTCTTACAGAATAAGCAGGAGATCCAGGGTGCAGGGGTTGGGGGAGGGGGAGAGAACAAAAATCAAAGCTTTATGTGGGTCTGAATGTGTTTGTGGCTATAGTAGTAGATTCATTTTTCTTTTCTTTTTAAAATAAATTTATTTATTTATTTAATTTTTGGCTGCGTTGGGTCTTCGTTGCTGTGCGTGGGCTTTCTCTAGTTGTGGCGAGCAGGGGCTACTCTCCGTTGCGGTGCGCGGGTTTCTCATTGTGGTGGCTTTTCTTGGTGCGGAGCATGGGCTCTAGGCGCATGGGCTTTAGTAGTTGTGGCACGTGGGCTCAGTAATTGTGGCTCGCGGGCTCTAGAGGGCAAGCTCAGTAGTTGTGACGCACGGGCTTAGCTGCTCCGCGGCATGTGGGATCTTCCTGGACCAGGGTTCGAACCCGTGTCCCCTGCATTGGCACACAGACTCTTAACCACTGCTCCACCAGGGAAGCCCAGATTCATTTTTCTTAGGGTCCAAATTCTCTGACATGCATATTGATGGCACAAGTAGCATCACCTGTCATTTAGGGATGCTCCCTGGGAGTTTTGGGGTGAGACAACTCGTTTCCACTACTCAGTCTACTTTTTTTGGGCCCCAGTCCAAAACATGAGTGACAAGTGGAATCTATGAGGTATGGAACAGGGGAATCAGGCAGTTAATTATAGTTTCTTTTATTTGTCTAGAGAGGTAGGAACACTATTAGCACACTTTCTGGGAGAATTCCAAAAGATGTTTGTGGGCAGGAATGCTCTTTGTGATTGGACCTCACACCCTCCTTACACTGTTGGGATGTCTTGGCCCGTCCATGGGTTACTATCCTGGATGGAGATTAGAAGTTGTGCCCCAAAGTTCAGGAGACATAATGTCCCACGCTCTTGCCCTTTCTGCTGATACAACTCTAACCAAGCCTATTACCGTTAACCACCATTTGTTAAGTACTTGCTAGGGGGCAGGCAAGGTACATCTACATTTGTCATCTCACTTAATATTGAAAACATCCCTTTACTATAGGTAGCATTATTGTTCTCATTTGGCTAATGTGGAAACTGAGGCACTGGGCTTCTTTTGTCTTCTTTACCTAGCTGGTCAATAGTAGAGATGTGATTTGAAGTGAATCATCTAGCCTCGAGAGTCTTCCTCTTAAATATTATGTTGTGCTGTGTCCACAAACACGTATGGCCATCTGTGTCTGACCACTAGGATCACAGGGATTAAAACACTACCCACTGGTTCATATTTCTGCCACTAGTCTAAGCCCCTTTCAGTGGCTTGAGTCAGAGTTGTAGACGTGGTGGGTCACGAATGCTGCAGAAGCTTTGAGAGCAGAATCTTTGGAGGGTCCCTGAGAATATGCTATTGGAGCAAGTAGCAGTTTCTTCCTGTTACTCAAGGGACCTCGGAGTCTGCTCCTGTCTGATCTCCATGTTAATTTCATAACAATCTCCCCTTAGACTTTTAACTTCAGCAACCTCAAAAAATGTGTATTTCCTGAGTTCCCCATGCTCTCCTGCTGCCTGGGATGCTGGCCTCCTTCCCTATCCTTCACCTGGCAATGTTCTCTGCCCCTCCAGACTGACCAGATGCCTTGCCTGGGCATTCTCTTGACATTCTTCTAGGTTTTTCCTGGTTCCCCGGAAGTCCTTACTCTCTGTCGAAAGTGACACCCACGGGGCATTTACCATGGCAAAGCCAAATGATTCGTTTCATGTCTGTTTCCTAAACTTCTCTAGGACTTGGACTGGATACTGTAAATCTAGCGTCTCCTCAGTCTGGCTGGAAGATCTCTCATATACATTTGGCACATTACCAGTTCCAGGCAAACCTGGATAATGTGCTCTTTTCCAAGTGAATAGTTAGCTTTCATTGCTTTTTTATTAGATTGAATCATATGAAATTGCTGTTTTCATAAGTTAAAATTGCTTGAATACCAGCATTTCAAATGTATATTTTTCTATTCCTGTGAGCATTTTCAATCTGTTCCTCTCCTGGGTTCCTTCCTTTTTGCTTTTACAAACCAAGGGTTTCCCCTGTGTATCCTAAACACATCTTTTCCTTTTTCTGACACTGCCTTCCCTTGAGTCCTGAACTTCTGGAAAGAGTTGGCTATATTCACCGTTTCCATGTCCGCAGCACCCACTCATGCTTCAGTCTTTTGCCATCTGATCCTCCTTTTCTCTCCTTTCCTGAAGCTGCTTCAGTTGTTTTTAGGCAGCCCTGGAATTGCTCCAGTCTCAGGCTGATCCTGTTCTTCACCTTCTTGGACTTTCTTGCAGCATGAAAACACTGGGGTGACCCTCTTTTGAAACTCTCACCTTCCGTGACTTCCATGGCATGAGTATTTTTTTTTTTTTTGAATCCTACTGATTTATTCCATATCCACTCCATTTAAAGTTGAAGTATAAAATGACAACCCATCTCTCCTTTCAGTTGCATACAACACTGAAGATATTACAAGAGAGCTCATGACACCTATCCTGGAAAAGTAAATGCAGTCAATCAATTCTATATAATTAATTGATAACTACATGTGTATTATTTTAAAACTAGAGAGAATATATGGAGAGCATTTAGAAATGAGCCCCGAAAGATTTGGAGAATTCAAAGACAAGAATCTTTATAGTCTCAAAGAGGGTATATGTAAACTTTACTTACATTTCTGGAACCAAATTAAAGAAGCCATAGAAATAGAGGGTTTTATAGAATCAAGACTAAGCAAAGAAAACCATGCCATGGCACTTGTACCTCTATCCATCTACCCTCTTCAGTGGTGGGGAACTCTCCTGGCTCCACCTCTCCTGGCCACGTAATTGACTCTTCTTCCCGTCCCTGCCTGAGTCCTGCCCAGGGGCATCCTCCACCCTCCTCCTCCCCTTGGGAGCCCCGTGCATCTACCATCTGTGACCATCTGCACATCCAGCTGTAACGTGTACTCCAGGCCGAATTTCGCTCTGGCTTTGGTGTATCAATAGGACTCAAACCGAGATTGTCATCTTTCTCCCCCAATTGCTTTCTCTTCCTGTTAGTTCCCCCTTCAATGGTCCTCTTTAATGTTTTTGCCTCTGGGTCCACCTCTAGCATTTCTCCCCTTCTTGCCCCACTGTCTAAGCCCTCACCCTGGACTGTTTCTTCCAGCCTCCTCACTTTTTTCCACCGGTCTGCCAGCTCCACACGCTCACATGTTGAAAATAGTCCTTGGTGAGGCTGACTTAATCACATTTGCATTTCCCACAGCAACTAGCACAGTGCTCAGGTTAAATAGGTCTTCGATACGTATATGTTGAGTTCAGAGAAATTAATCTTTTAAATCACAGGTACAGTCAGACTGCATTGTTGTAAGTTTTGAAAAATAGAAGACAGGGAAAAAAACATCACAAATCTACCACCCCAGCATACTGTTCCAGTCACTTTAGTGAATTCTCTCATGAGTTTCCCTGTTCCTATTTTTCGGTGAGGTTTACAAAGTTGTTATTGTTACCCCAGTGGTGCACCCAGAGCACAGAGTTTCTTAGCAAGGGCTGCATCCTAGCAATTAATGTTGCTCACCAAATTTTTCCAGCTCTCTGCCTTCCCAGTGGGATTGTACCTCCCAGCTCCCTGCAGTTAAGTGAGGACATATGACCAGAACTGGCCGATGATCAATTCATTGCTGACCCCTCAGAGCATTCTCTCCATGGCTCTTCCATCAACTTTGGTCCTCGAGTGAGATCACAACACAGAGAAGCCCCCAAGTGACCCATGATGGCCATGAAGTGGGAGTGAGAAAAAAAAAAAGCTTTGTTTTCAGCCCTTAACATTTTGGGTCTGTTACTGCAGCAAACCTTAGCTCAACTGGAGATGTAGATTTCTATTTCTGGGAGATTCTCTGATTTAACACCATCGTTTTACAGATAGAGAAACTGAGACTCAGACAAGGGAAATGGCCTAAGTCATACAGAGTCAGTCTTGGCACATGACCGGAGCCCAGGTTCGCTGACTCCTTGGACACTTTCCCCAGCGGCACCCCGGGTCCTGCATACGGCCAGCCTTGCATGATGCTCATGCCCTGCTTGTCCTCTCTGTTTTGTGGTACTTTTTCTGCTGCAGAATGTGTGAGGCCAGGCTGTCCCTGGAGTATGGGTCGCTGACCTGCTCTAATTTTCTACCTTGACAGGTCATTTGAGAGAGCCCAGGGGTCCACTTTTGGATCCCTCTGCCAAATGCCGTGATACAGGTGCCCACCTCAGCACTATGGCAGCTAGAAGAATGCCTCCTTTTCCAAATGATCACCTCGAGTTTAGGCAACAGCATCTCTGTGCGAGTGAGAGTCCAACAATTCTACTTTGGAATTATCCGATGGTGACAAAATTCTCAGATTCAAAGGTATGAGGATAATTAGGACTCTCGTTAATCATTCTGTATCCCTTTGCCCCCACCCCCACCTCCCAGCAATGAGATTCACACAGATTAATTACTGTCTGCTATATATAAACGCAGAGAAAAGCAATCTGCCTTGGAGAGGCAGAGGGTAACTGTCATTTAATACATCACAGCTTTCCGCACACCTGTTCTCCCTTTGCTGTTGCCATGGAAACCACACTTTATAAGAGAAGCTGTGCATAATTAGCATGGATAGAGGTCTATATCAATCAGAATAATTTGGAAGAATACTAAAAACCCAAAGGAGCAGCCACAACTACTTGTCTCAGTAGGAAGGAATCAGATCTCCACTGTGTGGTAAGTGAGGAAGCAGTTACAGTAGGAAATCAGCAAGATTAGCAGTTCTGGGTCAGCTGAAAAGCAAGGAGCCAGCCTTCCTGCACTGGAGAGCAAGAAAACTTTGACATGAGTTTGACTGTTTCCTTTTAAGTGCTCTTTAGAGTCACACAAAGGAGATACAAAGCCAAACAAATGCGTGAATTAACTTGGAGGTGATGGGGCTCAGGTAGCCGGAGCTGTGCTTGAGTAGGGAGGGCTCTGCACATCTGGGGCACCCCTGCTGCAATGGCAGGCAGGGAGGCTGGGACTCCAAGGCTCCAACTGTGGGAGGAGCAGGTGGCTGAGGGTGGGGGTCCTTCAGGAACAGTGAGCAGCTTCCAAAGAGTGGGATTTTGTGAGTGGTTGGAATCACAAAATTTCCTTCTAGTGGTGGAAAGAATTTCAGAAATAATCGAGTTCAAATGCGCTAGTTTTGGGGGGAGGAACGGGACTCACAGAGAGATGCAACTCGCCTGAGGTTTCAAAGCAGCTGGTGGCCAAGCTCTCTGGTTCTCACTAGTACTCTTTGCCAAGGCCACTGATTCGACCACCACTGGTTTGGTTGTCCTGGTCAGAAATTCTTCGGTCCTTTATTACCGTGGGGATGAAACTGAGCACCTGGCACCAGAAGCCATTTGGACTTTGGCATTTACTGTCTTTGACAGTTTCCCTTCAGGTGTGGACGTGCAAATTCATTCATTCGTTCATTCATTCATGCAATACACATTCATTAAGTAAAACGGGATCATATTAAGTTCTTTTGAGATAACACACACAAAACTGCCTGCAGACTGTAAATTTCCAGAGCTCTTACTGGATCCGTGTTTATATTAATCAATAGTCATTCATTCAGCATTTACATATTGAGTGCCTACTATGAGCCCACTCTATTCTAGGTGCTGGGAAATAGCTATGAAAAAGGCACGAAGATCTCTACCTTCACAGAACTTGCATTCTTGTGGGGAGAGACAGACCCTAAGTATGGAAACAAATAAGATAATTTAATTTTTTTGTAATTAAAAAAATTTATTGAAGTATGGTTGATTTACAGCATTGTGTTAATTTCTGCTATATAGCAAGGTGATTCAGTTATATATATATATATATATATATATATATATATTCTTCTCCATTATGGTTTATCACTAGATATTGAATATAGTTCCCTGTACTATACATTAGGACCTTGTTTTTTTTTTTTGGTGCGCTATGCAGCTTGAAGGATCTTACTCCATTGCCCAACCAGGGATCGAACCCAGTCCTCAGCAGTGAAAGCACCATATCCTAACCACTAGACTACCAGGGAGCTCCCTGGGACCTTGTTGTTTATCCGTTCTCTATATAATAGTTTGCATCTGCTAATCCCAAACTCCCAATCCATCCCTTCCCCACCCCCCTCCCCCCTTGGCAAACAGAAGTCTGTCCTCTATGTCTGTGAGTCTGTTTCTGTCTTGTAGATAAGTTCATTTGTGTCATATTTTAGATTCCACATATAAGTGATATCATATGGTATTTGTCTTTCTCTGACTTACTTTGTTTAGTATGATCATATCTAGGTCCACCCATGTTGCTGCCAATGGCATTATTTGATTCTTTTTTTTTTTTTTTTTTGTGGTACGCGGGCCTCTCACTGTTGTGGCCTCTCCCGTTGCGGGGCACAGGCTCCGGACGCGCAGGCTCAGCGGCCATGGCTCACGGGCCCAGCCGCTCCGCGGCATGTGGGATCTTCCCGTACCGGGGCACGAACCTGTATCCCCTGCATCGGCAGGCGGACTCTCAACCACTGTGCCACCAGGGAAGCCCTATTTGATTCTTTTTAATGGCTGGACTACTCCACTCTCATCAGGAAGGCAGCAAGAAAGGATCCAAGCAAGTGCCTAGTTCTGATGAACATAGGTGACTTCAGAGTCTTTCCCCAAACTTCCACTCCTCTGTGGTTTAGTGGACTCTTGATTTGGGGCATGTTGGGCCTTGTTTTGGAGGTCAGCCTGCAGATACTACTGTCCCTTCTATTTCCTCTGGGCTGAGTTCTTCCCCCTAGAATTCATTCTCCAAATACTTCTTGTGTTCAGAAGCCACTCACTTCTCTAAGCAGACTTCATCCTTTCCAGGTTTAAAATTTATATATTGTGTTTTTCTTTTACAGTTTATAGAGTATCAAAAATGAGGACAGTGGGAACCAGGATGAAGCAGGGTAAAGAATTTTCTCTGGAATGCTTATATGGGCGTTGTGCTGGGCCTGCTAATCTTAGTGTTTAGGCATCGTTTCTTTGGAAAAGTGATTATCCCTTAAAAACTGGAATGGATAATGGGGAAACTCGAAACAGCCTTGAAACTGGAATGAATGTTTTATTATGGATGCCAACTTCAGTGGTATTTGTACAGCAACAAAGCAGATCTTGAAGCCAGGCATTCATTCCTCTTTATTCCAGAATCTTATCAATAGTTATTTGGACCAAGATTTAGCACAAAAGATTGATTTTCTGTGTTTTTTTTTAAAAAATAAATTTATTTATTTATTTTTGGCTGTGTTGGGTCTTTGTTGCTGTGCACGGGCTTTCTCTAGTTGCGGTGAGCGGGGGCTACTCTTCGTTGCAGTGTGCGGGCTTCTCACTGTCGTGGCTTCTCTTGTTGCGGAACACGGGCTCTAGGCACATGGGCTTCAGTAGTTGTGGCTTGCGGGCGCTAGAGCTCAGGCTCAGTAGTTGTGGCACACGGGTTTAGTTGCTCCGCGGCATGTGGGATCTTCCCCAGCCAGGGCTCTAACCTGTGTCTCTTGCATTGTCAGGCAGTTTCTTAACAACTGTGCCACCGGGGAAGCCCATGATTTTTTGTTTATTCCTTTGGTCTTTATATTGATTGTATATTTGTACTGTATATTTGTATTGTACTGAATATGGTTACTTATATATATATGTACATGAACAAAATATGTTTAATAAGCATGCATAAAATATATGAACTTGAAAACTGTTCCAAGGTGGAACAATAGTGTCTTGGTTGAAATATCTAAGTGACTTCCAGAAGAAATTGTTAGTTCCACTCCAGTGTACTTTGTTCCTGTATAGGAGTTCACACTCGATACGACAATGATTCTTAATTTTTTATTGTTGTTGTTTTATAGTCCCCTGAGAATTCTAGGAACTCTTATGTACTGGACAGAACAGATTAAAACAAAAACAAAAACAGCTGTTGGGTTGGTTCCTAGAGGGAGAGACAAACTTTTTGATTCTATTCCATTATTATGGTGGAGGGCCTTTACAATGAAGAAATACAGTCCTGGGGTAGATTGCAAAAATGCTCTCTATTACCCACCTCTCTGTGTCTATGTCCTTTGTAAAGTGACTTTGCAACTCCTCTCGTCAAGAGATGAAATCCATTTTCCTGTCTCTGAATCTGGGCTGTCCTTGTGACTTGCTTTGCCTGGATGATTTGGTAGAAATGACAGTTGCCAGTTTTGAATGTAGGCCTTGAGAGTTCCTGTGCTCTCTGCTACCTCTCTTGGGATTCCATCTTCCACCCATGTGATCAAGCCCAAGCTACCTTGCTGGAGGCTGAAAGAGAATGTGGACCAGGACCAAGTCAGTCTGAACATCTCAGACAAGGCCACCAAAGATCAGCTAAGCTTTCCTTGGCAGCTGACTACAGATACATGAGTGAGTGTAGCTGAGGTCAGATAAGCCTGGCTCAGATCTGCACAACCACCCATCTAACTTACAGACTCATGAACAACAGTAAATACTCCTTGTTTTAAATGACTAAGTTTGGGATGGTTTGTTATGCAGCGATAGCTAGCTGATACAGATAGAATCACAAGAAAGTGAGCTTCTTGAGTGAAAGATTCATGTCTGATTCTCTAGTTATTATGAGCTTCTTGAACATAATAGGTATCTATTATTAAATGTTTATTAAATTTGTGAGTAAATGTGATTAATTTGGTTTCTAGCATTGGAGGTCTTTCTAGTGGCACAGCTAGAAGGATGGTCATTTCCCTCACAAACCATGTGATTTCTGTAGGAGAGGAATGGATTTTGTAGCAGAGGTGCTAGTTTTTCCACAAAATCTGCTCTCACCTTCTTTCTTAGTTCTAAGACCCTTAGTTTTTATTTTAACATATGGATTCCTGCAATAAAGAATACATTTTCTGGCCTCTATCACATATATGTATATGACTAAGTTCTGGACAATGAGATGTAAGTGAAAGGAAGAGGCATGCTCTTTTTTTCCTTCCCTCATTTTTGCTGGTTGGGAAGCAGATGTGCTGGCTGGATATAGTGCAGCTATATTGGAAAATGGGGTAGAAATCATATGCTGAGAGTACAACACAGCAAATTTAAGGATACTGGGTCTGTGATCAGTGTTCTTAATTATTCACTCCCTCTTCCCTGTAAGAGAGAGAATCCTTCATTCATTTTATTATTTTTTTAACATCTTTATTGGAGTTGCTTTACAATGGTGTGTTAGTTTCTGCTGTATAACAAAGTGAATCAGCTATATGTATACATATATCCCCATATCCCCTCCCTCTTGTGTCTCCCTCACACTCTCCCTATCTCACCCCTCTAGGTGGTCACAAAGCACCAAGCTGACCTCTCTATGCTATGTGGCTGCTTGCCACTAGCTATCTATTTTACATTTGGTAGTGTATGTATGTCAGTGCCACTCTCTCACTTCATCCCAGCTTACCCTTCCCCCTCCCTGTATCCTCAAGTCCATTCTCTACATCTGCATCTTTATTCCTGTCCTGCCACTAGGTTCTTCAGAACCTTTTTTTTTTCAGATCCATATATATCTGTTAACAAACAATATTTGTTTTTCTTTCTGACTTACTTCACTCTGTAGGACAGACTCTAGATCCATCCACCTCACTAAAATAACTCATTTTCGTTTCTTTTTATGGCTGAGTAATATTCCATTGTATATATGTGCCACATCTTCTTTATCCATTCATCTGTTGATGGACACTTAGGTTGCTTCCATGTCCTGGCTATTGTAAATAGAGCTGCAATGAACACTGTGGTACATGACTCTTTTTGAATTATGGTTTTCTCAGGGTGTATGCCCAGTAGTGGAATTGCTGGGTCATATGGTAGTTCTATTTTTAATTTTTTAAGGAGGCTCCATACTGTTCTCCATAGTGGCTGTATCAATTTACTTTCCCACCAACAGTGCAACATGTTCCCTTTTCTCCACACCCTCTCCAGCATTTCTTGTTTGTAGATTTTTTTTTGTTTTTTTTTTAAACATCTTTATTGGAGTATAACTGTTTTACAATAGTGTGTTAGTTTTTCCTTTACAACAAAGTGAATCAGTTATACATATACATATGTTCCCATATCTCTTCCCTCTTGCATCACCCTCTCTCCCACCCTCCCTATCCCACTCCTCTAGGTGGTCACAAAGCACAGAGGTGATCTCCCTGTGCTATGTGGCAGCTTCCCACTAGCTATCTAATTTACATTTGGTAGTGTATATATGTCCCTGCCACTCTCCCACTTCATCACAGCCCACCCTTGCCCCTCCCCATATCCTCAATGTTTGTAGATTTTTTTGATGATGGCCATTCTGACCAGTGTTAGGTGATACCTAATTGTAGTTTTGATTTGCATTTCTCTAATGATTAGTGATGTTGAGCATCCTTTCATGGGTTTGTTGGCAATCTGTATATCTTCTTTGGAGAAATGTCTATTTAGGTCTTCTGCCCATTTTTGGATTGGGTTGTTTGTTTTTTTGTTATTGAGCTGTATGAGTTGCTTATAAATTTTGGATAATAATCCTTTCTCAGTTGCTTCATTTGCAAATATTTTCTCCCATTCTGAGGCTTGTCTTTTGGTCTTGTTTATGGTATCCTTTGCTGTGCAAAAGCTTTTAAGTTTCATTAGGTCCCTTTTGTTTATTTTTGTTTTATTTCCATTTCTCTAGGAGATGGTTCAAAAAGGATCTTGCTGTGATTTATGTCATAGAGTGTTCTGCCTATGTTTTCCTCTAAGAGTTTGATAGTGTCTGGCCTTACATTTAGGTCTTCAATTCATTTTGAGTTTATTTTTGTGTGTGGTGTTAGGGAGTGTTCTGATTTCATACTTTTACATGTAGCTGTCCAGTTTTCCCAGCACCACTTATTGAAGAGGCTGTCTTTTCTCCACTGTATATCCTTCCCTCCTTTATCAAAGATAAGGTGACCATATGTGTGTGGGTTTATCTCTGGGCTTTCTATCCTGTTCCATTGATCTGTATTTCTGTTTTTGTGGCAGTACCATACTGTCTTGATTACTTTAACTTTGTAGTATAGTCTGAAGTCAGGGAGTCTGATTCCTCCATCTCCGTTTTTCTTTCTCAAGATTCCTTTGGTTATTTTGGGTCGTTTTTGTTTCCATACATATTGTGAAATTTTTTGTTCTAGTTCTGTGAAAAATGCCATTGGTAGTTTGAAAGGGATTGCATTGAATCTGTAGATTGCTTTCGGTAGTAGAGTCATTTTCAGTGTTGATTCATCCAACCCAAGAATGTGGTATATCTCTCCATCTGTTTGTATCATCTTTAGTTTCTTTCATCAGTGTCTTATATTTTTCTGCATACAGGTCTTTTGTCTCCTTACATTGGTTTATGCCTAGGTATTTTATTCTTTTTGTTGAAGTGGTAAATAGTTGTGTTTCCTTAATTTCTCTTTCAGATTTTTCATCATTAGTGTATAGGAATGCAAGAGATCTCTGTGCATTAATTTTGTATCCTGCTACTTTACCAAATTCATTTATTAGTTCTTGTAGTTTTCTGTTATCATCTTTAGGATTCTCTAAGTATAGTATCATGTCATCTGCAAACAGTGATAATTTTACTTCTTCTTTGCAATTTGGATTCCTTTTATTTCTTTTTCTTCTCTGATTGCTGTGGCTAAAACTTCCAAATCTATGTTCCATGTTAAATAATAGCAGTGAGAGTGGGCAACCTTGTTTTTTTCCTGATCTTAGTGGAAATGGTTTCAGTTTTTCACCATTGAGAATGATGTTGTCTGTGAGTTTGTGGCCTTTATTATGTTGAGGTAAGTTCCCTCTATGCCTACTTTTTGGAGGGTTTTTATCATAAATGGTGGTGAATTTTGTCAAAAGCTTTTTCTGCCTATATTGAGATGATCATATGGTTTTTCTCCTTCAATTTGTTAATATGGTTTATCACGTTGATTGATTTGCATATATTGGAGAATCCTTGCGTTCCTGGGATATACCCCACTTGATCATGGTGTATGATCCTTTTAATGTGCTGTTGGATTCTGTTTGCTAGTATTTTGTTGAGGATTTTTGCATCTATGTTCATCAGTGATACAGGCCTGTAGTTTACTTTCTTTGTGACGTCTTTGTCTGGTTTTGGTATCAGGGTGATGGTGGCCTCGTAGAATGAGTTTGGGAGTGTTCCTCCCTTGATATATTTTGGAAGAATTTGAGAAGGATAGGCATTAGCTCTTCTCTAAATGTTTGAGAGTATTCACCTGTGAAGCCATCTGGTCCTGGGCTTTGTTTGTTGGAAGATTCTTAATCATAGTTTCAATTTCAGTGCTTGTGATTGGTCTGTTTTTATTTTCTTTTTCTTCCTGGTTCAATCTCAGAAGTTTGTGCTTTTCTAAGAATTTGTCCCTTTCTTCTAGGTTGTCCATTTTATTGGCATAGAGTTGATTGTACTAATCTCTCTTGATCCTTTGTATTTCTGCAGTATCAATTGTTACTTCTTCTTTTTCATTTCTAATTCTGTTTATTTGAGTCTTCTCCCATTTTTTCTTGATGAGTCTGGCTAATGGTTTATTAATTTTGTTTATGTTCTCAAAGAAGCAGTTTTTAGTTTTATTGATCTTTGCTATTGTTTCCTTCATTTCTTTTTCATTTATTTCTGATCTGATCTTTATGATTTCTTTCCATCTGCTAACTTTGGTTTCTTTTTGTTCTTCTTTCTCTAATTGCTTTAGGTGTAAGTTTAGGTTGTTTATTTGAGATTTTTCTTGTTTCTTGAGGTAAGGCTGTATCAGAATAAACTTCCCTCTTAAAACTGCTTTTGCTACATCCCATAGGTTTTTGGTCGTCATGTTTTCATTGTCATTTGTTTCTAGGTATTTTAAAAAAAATTTATTTATTTTTGACTGTGTTGAGCCTTTGTTGCTGTACACCGGCTTTCTCTAATTGTGGTGGGCGGGGGCTACTTTTTGTTGCGGTGTTTGGGCTTCTCATTTCAGTGGCATCTTCTCTTGCAGAGCATGGGTTCTAAGCGCCCAGCCTTCAGGAGTTGTGGCTCGCAGGCTCTGGAGCGCAGGCTCAGTAGTTGTGGCGCACAGGCTTAGTTGCTCCATAGCATGTGGGATCCTCCTGGACCAGGGCTCGAACCAGTGTCCCCTGCATTAGCAAGCGGATTCTTAACCACTGCGCCACCAGGGAATCCCCCTAGGTATTTTTTGATTTCCTCTTTAATTTCTTCAGTGATCTTTTGGTTATTTAGTAGCATATTGTTTAGCCTCCATGTGATTGTGTTTTTTAGTTTTTTCCTGTAATTGATATCCAGTCTCATAGCACTGTGGTTGGAAAAGATACTGATCTGATTTCAATTCTCTTAAATTTACCAAGGCTTGTTTTGTGACCCAAGATATGATCTATACTGGAGAAAATTCCATGAGCACTTGAGAAGAAAGTATATTCTGTTGTTTTGGATGGAATGTCCTATAAATATCAGTTAAGTCCATCTTGTTTAATGTGTCATTTAAAGCTTGTGTTTCCTTATTTATTTTCATTTTGGATGATCTGTCCATTGGTGAAAGTGGAGTGTTAAAGTCCCCTACTATGATTGTGTTGCTGTCGATTTCCCCTTTTATGGCTGTTAACATTTGGCTCATGTATTGAGGTGCTCCGATGTTGGTTGCATAAATATTTACAATTGTTACATGTTCTTCTTGGATTGATCCCTTGATCATTATGTAGTGTCCTTCTTTGTGTCTTGTAATAGTCTTTATTTTAAAGTCTATTTTGTCTGATATGAGAATTGCTACTCCAGCTTTCTTTTGATTTCCATTTGCATGGAATATCTTTTTCCATCCCCTCACTTTCAGTCTGTATGTGTCCCTAGGTCTGAAGTGGGTCACTTGTAGACAACATATATATGGGTCTTGTTTTTGTATGCATCCATTCAGCCAGTCTGTGTCTTTTGGGTGGAGCGTTTTATCCTTTTACATTTAAGGTGATTATCGATATGTATGTTTCTATTACCATTTTCTTAAATGTTTTTGGTTTGTTATTGCAGGTATTTTCCTTCTTTTGTGTTTCCTGCCTAGAGAATTTAGCATCTGTTGTAAAGCTGGGTTGGTGGTGCTGAGTTCTGTTAGCTTTTGCTTGTCTGTAAAGGTTTTAGTTTCTCTGTCGAATCTGAATGAGATCCTTGCTGGTTAGAGTAATATTGGTTGTAGGTTTTTCCCTTTCATCACTTTAAATATGCCCTGCCACTCCCTTCTGGTTTGCAGAGTTTCTGCTGAAAGAGCAGCTGTTAACCTTATGGGGATTCTGTTGTATGTTATTTGTTGCTTTTCCCTTGCTGCTTTTAATACTTTTTCTTTGTATTTAATTTTTGATAGTTTGATTAATATGTGTCTTGGCATGTTTCTCCTTGGTTTTATCCTGTATGGGACTCTCTGCACTTCCTGGACTTGATTGAGTATTTCCTTTCCCATATTAAGGAAGTTTTCAACTGTAATCTCTCCAAATATTTTCTCAGTCCCTTTCTTTTTCTCTTCTTCTTCTCGGACCCCTATAATTCGAATGCTGGTGTATTTTATGTTGTCCCAGATGTTTCTGAGATGGTCCTCAATTCTTTTCATTCTTTTTTCTTTATTCTGCTCTGCTGTAGTTATTTACAGTATTGTATCTTCCAGGTCACTTATCCGTTCTTCTGCCTCAGTTATTCTGCTCTTGATTCCTCCTCATTTCATTTATTGTGCCGTTCATCATTGTTTGCTTGCTCTTTAGTTCTTCTAGGTCCTTGTTAAATATTTCTTGTATTTTCTCCATTCTATTTCCAGGATTTTGGATCATCTTTACTATCATTACTCTGTATTCTTTTTCAGGTAGACTGCCTATTTCCTCTTCATTTGTTTGGTCTGGTGGGTTTTTACTTTGCTCCTTCATCTGCTGCATTTTTCTCTTTCTTCTCATTTTGGTTAGCTTACTCTGCTTGGGGTCTCCCTTTCTCAGGCTACAGGTTTGTAGTTCCCATTGTTTTTGGTGTCTGCCCCCTGTGGGTAACATTGGTTCAGTGGGTTGTGTAGGCTTCCTGGTGGAGGAGACTGGTGCCTGTGTTCTGGTGGCTGAGGGTGGATCTTGTCTTTCTGGTGGGCAGGACTGCATCTGGTGGTGTGTTTCGGGGTGTCTGTGAGCTTATTATGATTTTAGGCAGCCTCTGTGCTAATGGGTACAGTTGTGTTCCTGTCTTGCTAGTTGTTTGGCATGGGGTGTCCAAGACTGGAGCTTGCTGGTCAGTGAGTGGAACTTGGTCTTAGCGTTGAGACAGAGATCTCTGGGAGAGCTCTTGGTGATTGATATTACATGGGGCCTAGAGGTGTCTGGTCTTCCAATGTCCTAAACTTGGCTCTCCCACCTCAGAGGCTCAGGCCTGACACGCAGCCAGAGCACGAAGACCCTGTCAGCCACATGGCCAGGTACGTGGGGAGTTGCTTACCTTTTGCGAAGTCTGAGGTCTTCTGCCAGTGTTCAGTAGGTGTTCTGTAGGAGTTGTTCCCTATGTAGATGTATTTTTGATGTATTTATGGGGAAGAAGGTGATCTCCACGTCTTACTCCTCTGCCATCTTGAAGGTCCTCCTCGAGAATCCTTCATTCTTATTCAATTATCTGTGTCTCGACTGGGTGCATATGCATCCATTTACTTATTTCACATTCCCAAATGAGAAAGAATAGGGGTGAGGGCAAGACTAGGATGGACTATTTCAATTCTCATTTCATTTGATATAGACAACCTGCTGTCTGCCTAGTTCTGTTGTCCAAGATACTGTGGCCCAGGTAATTAACAATGCAAAAAGGTGCAAACCAAATGGCAAAACAAGTTCTCTTAGTTGCTCCACATTCCCTAGGTTCAAGGGCAGGTTGATCAGGGAGCTGTGGAGGGGTGGTGGGCCTCATGAATGAGGTAGACAGGCCTCTTGGATGTTGAGCTCCACCCCATTCTTATCTTCTCTCCACCATAACCTTGTCTTGGTGGGAGAGGGCATCATGACAAAAAATGAGGGACTTCCAGAGGGGCAGAGGGTGCCTGCTGAGCTGTAGTGATGGCCAAGGTGGGCCGGGGAGGTAAGATGGGCCGACATAGTGGAGTCATCTCAGCACCAGGCTGAGTACTTTGTACTTGAACCTGTGGGCATGGCCTTAGGGATTTTAGAGGACAGCTGCAAGCTAAGAGTCTTATATTGGGTTGGCTAAGAAGTTCATTCGGGTTTTTCCGTAAGATGTTTTGAAAAACCCAAGTGAACTTTCTGGACAACCCAATATTTTAGTGAGCCTAGTTGTGTGACAGTGTGAAGGGACTAGATTCAGGTGGGGCAGAGAGAGGAGGATGGAGACTTTGGTTCTGCATGTGGGGTAAAGATGGCCTGAGCAGCGTGGTATCTATGAAATGGAGACATGGGGAATGATGGACTTTGCAAAGGAAGATACAAAAGGAACCTGATGGCTGGATGTCAGGGCTGAATAAGATGTAAGAGCTGATCTTGTCTTCTTCTTCTTTTTTTTAATTTTATTTTTTTATTGGAGCATAGCTCAGGGGTCCTGAACCCCCAGGCTGCACAGCAGGAGGTGAGTGGTGGGCGAGCAAGCGAAGCTTCATCTGACGCTCCCCATCGCTCCCTATTGCTCACATTACCGCCTGAACCATCCCCCATACCCCCACCTGTGGAAAAATTGTCTTCCACAAAAACAGTCCCTGGTGTCAAAAAGGTTGGGGACGGCTGGTATAGCTCATTTACAATGTTGCATTAGTTTCTGCCGTATGGCAAAGTGAATCAGTTACACATGTATGTATACCCACTTTTTTTTAGATTCTTTTCCCATATAGGTCATTACAGAGTACTGAGTAGAGTTCCCTGTGCTATACAGTAGGTCCTTATAAAATAGATAACTAATAAGGGTCAACCTGCCTTATTTTTATTCATGGAAATGGGAAGATTGTCATTGCCATTGAGAGAAATGGGCCAGAGAGGCGGGCTCCAGTCTTGAGTAGGATGGGGGCTGATGCCTTCAATTTGGAGTTTCTTGTCTGTGCACTGAGACCTGACCACCCTCAGGGGATCTGTTCAGTGGGCAGTTGGCAGTAGAGGGTAGGGATGGAGCTGAGAGTGGGACTGGATGGAGCTCCCTGACTGGTCAGCAGGGGCAGGCAGACTGGCACCTAGATCATCTCTCCGTAGAATCAAATGGCCAGGGAATGGTATGCAATCAACAAGGGTAAAGACAGCGTTTATTGGCAGACCTTTTGTTCATTGCCTATTATGTGGTACCCAGTGCTGAATACACTGCATGAATTATCTAGCTTTATCCTCATCCTACAGGGCAGCACACAAGCAAAGAAAGAAGACTGAAGGGAGGGAAAGCTTCCAAGTAGAGCATCCTTGTGCCGAGACAGGGTTGAGGTGTTGAGAGGACTAGCTGTGGGACCTTGGGCAGCGAACTGAACATCTCTGAAGCTCCATTTCCTCAGCATAAAATGAGTAATAGTAGCGATAAAAAATAGTACAGTAATAAAAAATAAAAGTGATAGTAACAGTAACCTCTATGTTCTGTATCTATTACAGCATATACTACTCGCAACTTAATGTCTTACAACTTATTGTATTTGTGAATCTGCATTTTGGGCAGGGCCAGGTGGGGACAACATGTCTCTGTTCCAGAAGGTCTGGGACCTGTGTTGGGATGGCTTGAGGGGCTGGGGCCAGTGGGGCATCCCTCTGCATGAGTTCTGCTCTGTGTACTCGCTCCATCATGGCAGCTCAGAGGTCCAAGAGCGAGTGTTCTAGGAGACAGAAAGCAGAGGCTCCCGGCCTGTTAAGGTCAAGGCCTGGCAGCTGGCACAGCTGTGCTTCCATTGTGTTTTATTGGCCAAAGTAGCTCTAGAGTCAGGGCAAGGAGACAGACCCTCCCACTCTCAGTGGAGTGTCCCTCTTCTGTGGTCCTCTTTAACTGGTGGAGATGAAATAATACAATGAACACGAAAGGCTTAGCATGCCATCTAGACATCTTAAGAGCTCAGTAAACAGTAGTTATTGTCTTGATTAGAGGTAATGTCAGAATTATCAGAGAGCGATTCGGGATTGAGTAAAGGTGCTGGATTCAATGACCAAGAGGCCATCGGTGATTTTATAGAGACAGAGGTGGCCTTGCTTTCATGGCTGTGGTCGAGGTGGGGCGGCCTGTGTGCAGGAGGTAAGGGGTGAGTTGGTGGCAACTCCAGAAAGGCAGTGCATGGGCTTGAGAAGTTCAACTGCAGAAGGACAGAGAGAAACTGGCGAGTCACTGTGGGTGAGCAGGGGCAGGGCGGCAAAGCCATCAGGAGGATGGTTCTCCCAGGGAAATGGCTCAGGGGCAGGGAGGCATGCATATGGGGAGGACGAGAAGGAGACAAAGGTATTTGGAAGAGGAAGAGGGGTGAGGCAGAGAGACTTTGAAAAAGTGTGAGTATCTGTGTTTTAAAGGCCAAGTTTATTCTATGAAAGCTGTTTATTTAAGATTTGCATGCAAATGAAAACAGCCAGGATGTAAGCTCCTTAGAGGAGGGACTTTGAGAGGGAGAAGAGTTTACAGTTCTCATTTCAGGCTGGTAGACAGGTAGCCGCCCAGGCCAGGCTAAGGGTAAAGCTTCAGCTGGGAGGGGGTCTGGTCAGGGAGACCGGGGAGTCAGTGGTTAGGGGGTCAGTGGTTAGGGACATTGATTTTACACCTAAGAGTGGAGGGTGACACACAGCCAGGGTGATATGAAGCCAAGGCCACATCAGGAGTAATTTTGGAGGCCCTAAGAACTAAAATGTTTATGGTTCTTCCTCTACCCCTATGTAGTTAAATAAAAAGAAAAAAAATTAAGTTGTAAAGTTAGTGTTAAGAAGTCAAGCAAAGTTCTGATTTTTCCCATGATGCTTTGATGCTTCTTTTAAAGTAGAAACTGTGAATGTTTTCAGAAATGAAGGTTTGGTGCCCTTGCTTTGTGGGAGCCTTAGGTCTGGGCTTGGCTGGCCTGGAGGGTAGTCTGGTGCTGTGGGCACGGCCCTCTGTCCTCAGTGCTGGCCCTGGTGGGAGATGCTGGCCCTTGAATTCCTCCCTTGCAGACTCAGCTTTTTGGGTAAGGGTTCCTTCCAACACCCCAACCCCCTTGGACAGACCTGGGTCTTGCCCAGCTGCCTGCTGTCCTGTTTGAATATCCCTGAGGATTTATCCCTGGGAAGTTCCCTTTGTTTTTGACACAGGCTTCTTCAGGGCGGGGAATATTTTGATTTGTTTGTTCCTTGCCGTATCCCCAGAGCCTAGCCCAGAGGCTGGCAAATAGCTGGCACTGGATCATTTGTTTCATGAATGTAAGAATTAAGGGGCATCACAAGGGGGACAGGTGCGGAAGGGGAGCACTGAGAGCAAATCTTGGGTAGTTCACAAATTTGTGAGTGGCTCTGTAAGGGGCAGAGTGAAGTAGCTCAGATAAATCGATGGCTAAATCCTTGAAAAATGATCTCCATGTCCTTGGGATGAAACATGGAAGAAAGGAAGGGTTAGTTCCACGGATCCTGGGTAGGTTTTTTTTTTTTTTTTTTTTTTTCTCATAACAACTGAGAAGTTTATATTTCTATTTGAAATGCAGAGTGAAACTGTGTACAGCCCTTTAAAAAAGTAGAATGTATTTACTTATGCACAGGCCATATGGGACTTTGGAGTGGGTGTTGATGGTACCAAAATAAACTCCCTGGATTCACAGCCATGAGCAGTAACTGGAGCAAAATTTCTCTTTCACCTTAGAAAACTTGAATTTATTTTAAACAATTTAAAATAGAGTGGGTTTTCCCATTATAAAATCAGTGCAGGCCTCTTATAAAAAAATTGGGAAAACACAGAAGAGGCAAAGTCTTGCTAAGTGAACTTTGCAGAGCATAGGTAGGGTGCCGGGTGATGGCTGCAGGGGTGGACCCTTGAGACAACGGGAGATCAGAGCCTAGGGGACATTTTTAGGGCAACCTACAGGTGAGCTGTGGTGGGACCACCTCTATCTTCTGAAGGCTGCAGGTCCTGTGTTAGGCTTGGGCAGGGTCTGGACCATCTGCCTGTCCCTGTAACTCCACATCATGGCTCTTGAGTTTCTATGATCCCCCAAAGAAGACTCTGTCTCTCCTTGGGGGGGAAACAAAGCAGACTAGTGTTCTGTAAAGATCATCTATTTTCTGTAACACCAGCAGCTTCTGGAGGGTGTGCAGAGACCACAGGGATGACAGGGGAGACGTAATTGACCCTGAAGGCCAAGAGGGCTTATCCTTTCATGCAGCAACTCATTAGAGGCTCTGCTCCATAGTGGGCCCTGAGCTGCGGGTACAGTGGTGAGTGAATAGGCGTGATGCCTGCTCTCACGGATATTACGGTTTAGTTCATTTCCACCGAGTTTACATGTGTCCTCATATGTGACTGAGAGAAGGTGGGCCTGTGATCATAGGACTCCAGGAAAGGCTGTGGTCCCACCATCTAGTCCTACCCAGCTCCATCTTTTGGGGAGGTGGTCCTCATCTCCTTCACTGACCCACTCCAGAATCCTTGGAGTTGTTCTTAGTTGCCTTGGCTGTGCTGTGTGGCTTGTGGGAGCTTAGTTGCCTGACCAGGGATTGAACCTGGGACCCCTGCAGTGGAAGTGTGGAGTCAACCACTAGACTGTCTGGGAAGTCCCTTAGTTGTCCTTTATATACTTTGCCCCAGATGTTTCTGGGTTTCAGGGAAGCCGCACAGAGTCTTGGTGGAGATGGGTGATGAATGCAGGCCCAGTGGTCCTTTCCCTGCTGGTGGTGAGGTGGGTAGTGAAGCTGGATCCCAGCAGCAGGATGGGTGAGGCTCAGCCTAGTGCCCTGGGGCTGCCCGCCGTGGGACCCTTTGTGTCTCCTCAGTGACTCTCTGTCCACAAGCTTCTCAGGCAATCAGTGTCCTCATTGTACCTCCTCTTTTCGTCTCACAAAACTTGAATCAGGAAACTTCAGGAACTTATGCAAAAGGGGCTAGTGACAGCTTAAGCTAGTATGCTATCCATGGAATTTCCATCACAAGAAAGATCCAGTCACCAAGACTGGCTTCTCAATGATTAGGGGAGGCTTTTGGAGGGAATAGCTTGTCTGTAGGAGAACCCTGGATGTAAAATGTGGAGGCCTGTGGGATAAATTTTGTTCACAATGTACTTATTGCCTCAGAAATTAAGCCCTAAGGAGGCATTTCAAGTATCTCCTGAGTTCCCTGCTTCCTTCACAAACATGGCACCACAGTGATAGCCGTGACCAGCACAGCTCCTCAGCTAGGATTTCCTTAAACAGCTCTCCTTTCAAACATTCTGCTGCCTCCTCCACACAAACCATTAAAATATTTTAGAAACTCTGCCATTTTGGCATCTAAATCCTACCGTTCATTGTCTCATACCTAGATGTAATTTTAAAACTATTTTGTCCATTTATGTTCTAAAGGGTTTTGAAAAATCCAGCTACTGGATTTCTCATATGTAGTACCATGGGGGCAGCGCCTGGGTCACCAGCTGAGGAAGGGCCATTTACTGTGAACCAGAAGTCGTGGTTGTTCAGAACAGCTCCAACTTCAAATATTCCGTCCCGACGGTCAAAAGCATAGGTTCTGAAGTTTAGTTTTGAAAATATATCTCCATAGCTGGGAGGCAGTTAGTGTTTTGTAGGGACAAGGACTTCGTCCCTGTTTCAGGCTCCCCAGGGGAAATTAGAGGCAGTACCACTTCCATTCCAGAAATTGCTGTGAGATTTCACGCAGGGAAAGTGAGACTTGCCCTTTTCATTTATTATTTTTTCTTCTATAGTGACTGTATTTTTTTTTTTTTTTTTTTTTTGCTGAAGACAGAGGCTTTGGTGAGACTGAAATGCAGCAGTGGTTCAATTCAGACATTGGCTTAGGAAATAAATGGAGACTCTGGAAACAGCTGAGTTTGAATCAAATCCTGAGGTTGTTTCTTTGGGAAGGAAGGTCCCTCACTTGGTCAGGATGTCAGCTCTCACTTGAGTGTGGGTTCTTTCACTGTTGTGGGGTCCTGCGGAGGCACTGGGGCTGGCCCTAATCAATCAGTGGATCTTCCTGAACTCTACCTTGTGCTCCATTCTGGATGCCATTTTGGAAATTCTATGAATCTGTCAGGCCTTTGAATATTCTCCACATCTTTTTTTTTCTTGCAAATTTATTATATAAATATTATTACAATAAATGTTTAAGAAAGATAATGTAAAATTTAAAAGAATAAAGAAATACAGTTATACAGTTATTGTTACCAAACATTATCATCATTTTAACATATATCCTTCTAGTCATTTTTATGTGCATGGGTTTTGTTAGCTTTTAAAAGAGTTATATCTCCACAGCAAATGCAATTTTCATTGTAAGCTTTTTACTAAACAGTGTAACACAATTAGCAATTAATATTTGTTATTGACTGTTCTTGATTGCTACTACTTTACTTGCTTAAGTGTTCCTCTGCTGAAGGTTATTCAAGTTGTTTCAGGTTATCATTATTATAACCTGTAATGAATGTGTTTGTGTACACTGTTTTATGACATTTAGGATGATTTTTAAAGGATATATTCCTAGAGCTAAAAAGTCAATATTCTATGAGTTATAGGTGCTTTACTGGTGTTTAACATCAGTAACGTTAAAGTTCTTAATAACATTAAATAGCATTAGGAGGGTTTCTTAGAGGATACATCAATAGCATTAATAAATAACATTAAAGTCTATGTTTAACAATTTGTAATCCCTGCTTAGAAAGATTTTTTTAGACTAAGAATCACTGTAACATACAACTCCATGACCGAATATGTCAAGACCTTGATCTCCCGTTCATTCTTCTATTGGGAAAATTGGAAAAAGGGAGAACCCTTTCTTAGCCAGGCGCTCTTCTCCTTGGAATCCCCAAGCCCTCCTGTGTGTCAGCTGATGTCAGTGCCCAGGGCTCTGCCCAGACAGAAGGCATCTGCTCTCCAACTATTTGGCAGAGAATGTAACTGAAAACTCGGCTGCCCAAATTTTGTCAAAGGTCTGGTGTGGAAAATAACCTTTAGAGGACTGTTCAAAGGATATTGTCATGGATTCAGTGTCTGTGTCCCTCCAAAATTCATGTGTTGAAGCTGTAGCTCCCAGCGTGATGGTATTTGCAGGTGAGACCTTTGGGAGGTGGATATGTATACATGAGGTCATGGGAGTGGAGCCCCCATGATGGGTTTGGTGCCCTTATGAGAAGAGGAAGTGAGACTAGAGCCCACTCTTTCTTCCATGTGAGGTTACAGTGCAAGCCAGGAAATGGACCCTCACCAAGAGCAAAATCTCAGACTTTCCAGCCTCCAGAACTGTTAGAAATAAATGTTTGTTGTTTAAGCACCTGGTCCTTGGTATTTTTTCAGAGCAGCCTGAGCTGGCTAAGACAGGGATCCAGGCCTTCCACTCCTTTAGACCTTCTCCATTTTATCCTCGGATCGAGCGGGACCACCACAACTTAGAACAACATGTTCTGGCATCTTTATTTTTTTCAAAAAAATTTTATTGAAGTATAGATGACTTACAGTGTGGTGCCAGTCTCTGCTGTACAGCAAAGTGACTCATTTACACACATGTAGACATTCTTTTTCTAATATTTTTTCCATTATGGTTTATCACAGGATGTTGAATATAGTTCCCTGTGCCATACAGTAGGACCTTGTTGTTTATGTTCTGGTCCCTTTAAAATGACTATTTCTGAGTTGTGTTTGGGGTGTTGCTGTCAGCCCCCTGGGGGGCGGAGATATGCTCTAGGAGCTAAATGGCGGGACCGAAACTCCTCTGCCTCCTCAGGCCACAGTCCCAGGAGCACCTTCACCACTCCTCAGCCACCGTCTTGTTTTCATTGATTATATACAACATGGTATTGCTTAACCAGCCAGAGTTCTTCCCAAAGCCAGATCGTCCTCAGCAATGGTATAAAACCTCAGCAGGCTGGGTTACCACCAGGTGGTTCAAACACACGATGAGGTGCCTCAAGCACTTATTGCTATACTTTTTCATTTTCCGCATACCCATGGAGAATTTAATAGCAGGACGTCTAGAAAAAGAGCTGTTTTCATTTCGATGTAAGATGTATGTTTTGTGTTTGGTCTAGTATTGCCTTTGAGTTGCCTGCATGGGGATGGGGGCCTCTAAAGGCCTTTATCTGGCCTGTTCTTATAGCCACTCTTGCAAACTCACCTCACCCCTGCCTTTATGTTGTCTTTATTTTGCCTCGCATTGTTGATTTATTTAGTTTGGTTTGCTGAATAATAAACACGTTTGTAAGCCACCTCCAGTAATTTTAGGAACCAGATGGGATACAAGCATATCCCATAAAAACATAATTTATTGGGTCAGAGCATGTGAATGTTTTTGAGGCTGTTCGTACATGCTGCCAATTAGCTTTCCTTATCCTGATGACTTCCCAGGGCTTTCATCTGGTTTTTCTTGGACTTTAGGCTGGGGCTAATGTGAGCAGCCATTAGTGAGCTGGTACTAATGAATCTTAAAAAACTCTTAGCCATGAAATAAATGGATTAGTGTTGATGGACTTGATTGGAAGATACAGTGAATGTCAGGTCAGTTTTTTTTTTTTAATACAACTCTGTCTCCCCTCTTTGTAGGTTGGGTTCCCCAGGAAGCCTGCCCTGATGCTGACTGAGCATGGGGCTTTCTAGGAAGTGCTCTTGGGATCTACACCTTGGAAGGGCAGGAGCAGGGCAGGGCAGACGACGAAGCTGGGCTGTGATGTCCAGCTTCAGTGAAGTGTCAGTGTCAATGAAACCCTCAGGATGGTGCCTCAGGGAGCTCTGAAGCTGGGATGGCCCTTCACAGTTGTCCCAAGTTGGGATGGGAAGGTCCGGGAGCATCAGTCAATGGAGCCAGTTGCTCGCAGAAGTATATGTGACCTTGGACAAGTCAGTCACCACAGGGGGCTCTGAGAGATGAGGTGGTCTGCCAGGAGCTCTCAATGCAGGTGCAGGTGCAGGTTCATTAGTCCCACAGGGGGATTGGGACAGTGTGTCACAATGGAAGCCTTCAGGCATCACCTGATTTGGGGGCATTGCTAGGCCTGTGGGGGTTTCTTTGCAAGAGAATTTAGCCTGCATTTGTGAATATTTTCCCTTTCGTCGGCACTTGCTACCATTGCCACCTGCGACTTAGGAAATCCGCATCGTGGTTAGCCTGATTTTGTAATTACCTTTCCAGAATAATAACCTCATCCAGGTGTTTTGTAACACAGAACGGCAAGGGAAATTAATTTCAATTAGAGGGGGAAAAATAGAAATGGAAGTGGAGTTGTGGAAAGAAGAAAAGCCCAACATGCATTTCTTTGAGTGTACTTCATTTAGGTAATTAAATCCCTGCAATGCGACTGAACCATTGGCAGTAGTGCCCTTTAAAGACCGACATTTAAAAAATACATGACTCTGTGGAATTTGGAGCTGTGCTGACTGCCCAATGCATATCTGGATGTCAAAGGGGCAGGGAGAGAGGAAGGCAGAATAAGAGCCTCAAGGAAGGGAACAGAGACAAAAAGAAGCATCCTTCTTTTGTGTTTTCACATTTAAATTTTTTCTTAGCATAAGAACACGAGCCTTGTAAAGATGAATTCACGTTAGTTTCCAGCATTTTGAAGGGATGTGTAGAGAATTGAGGGCAAATAGTAACTTATGGGCTTAAATATATATATATATATATATATATATATATATATATATATTTATTTATTTATTTATTTATTTATTTATTTATTTATTTATTTTTGGCTTTGTCAGGTATTAGTTGCTGCACGCGGGATCTTTTGTTGCGGCATGCGGGCTCTTTGTTGTGGTGCATGCACTTCTCTCTAGTTGTGGCGTGTGGGCTTCAGAGTGCGTGGGCTCTCTAGTTGAGGCGCCTGGGCTCAGTAGTTGAGGCACGTGGGCTCAGTTGCCCCGCAGCATGTGGGATCTTAGTTCCCTGACCAGGGATTGAACCCACGTCCCCTGCTTGGAAGGCAGATTATTAAGCATGGACCACCAGGGAAGTCTCCTTATGGGCTTTTATTTAAAGAAGAAAATTTGAAAGTTCTTGTCTTCTGTCTCCCTTGAATGAGGAAATCCTGCATCTTGTTTTCTTCTGGCTGGCTTGGCCAAGTTGCAGAAGAGATGGTTTACCACTGGGCAGAAGAGCCCTCCTCTTGGGGAGCTGGACAAAGCTGGCAGGAAGCAAGAGGGAGACAATCTCATAAAGGAAAAGAGGGACCCGTTTCTCAGCCAAGACCCATGTCACCAAGAAGCAGCTGGTCTTCAGGCTTCTGGAAGGGTCAGTGGGTGGCATGCCCAAGGCTTTGGCCCCTGCTTGATGTTCCAAACAAACTGACCCATTTGTAGACTGAGTGCTCAGGAAAGCTCAGCCACAGCCAAGGCATATTAGAGATGTTCTTTTTAAAATTTATTTAAAAAACTTTATTGAAGTATAGTTGATTTACAGTGTTGTATTAATTTCTGTTGTACAGCAAAGTGACTCAGTTATACGTATATACAGTCTTTTTCATTATTTATTACAGGATATTGAATACAGTTCCCTGTGCTATACAGTATGGCCTTGTTCTTTATCCATTCTATATACAATCGTTTGCCTCTGCTAATCCCAAACTCCCACTCCATCCCTCCTGCCCCCCCCCCGCCGCTCCGCCCAACTTGTGTTGGCAACCACAAGTCTGTTCTCTATGTCTATGATTCTGTTTCTGTTTCGTAGATAGGTTCATTTGTGTCATATTTTAGATTCCACATATAAGTGATAGGAGATGATCTTGTAAACAGTTAGGTCTTTGGGAGGCTGCCACACCATCTCCAAAACAATTACACAGCCTTATGCCCCAGAGAGATGTTTTCTGACTTTGCAGTTCTGGTCTGAGACAGGAAACTGAAAACTGTCAAATTTATTCTTCTCGATCTACCCTAAATGTTCCATTCTAATGTTAGTTCACCTGTAATGAGGGGAGCACTGACACGGGGAACATGGCATTAAGGGTACAAGGAACTGGGCTTCTCTCCCCTCTGTGGTTAATATTGACTGCTGGGGAGTGGTCTGCTCTGGGAGGACACACATGTTTAAGTCATGCAGGGGGAGAGCCCCATTAGCTGAAGTTTTTTGGGTTGACTTGGGCTTCCTCATGTTTTTGAAAAGGGCAGGAAGTCCTGTTTTGAATCTGTATAGGTTCCTACATTTTTGATGCTTGTTATTATTACTCTATGAGTTTAAGATTATAGATTGACTTTTTGGAGCTTTTTGCACACCTGTGCACCAATCTGTGTAACAGGGCATAGGTTACCTTCAGTGCTATTAGCACACTTTTACCCCCTCATCCCTTTAAAAACAAGACTCATCACAAACCTGATTTAATACAGACAGATCAAATTAGATGCTATGGTATACTCACAATAAGGACCTACTCTATAGTGCAGGGAACTCTACTCAATACTCTGTAATGGCCGATATGGGAAAAGAATCTAAGAAAAGAGTGGATATATGTACATGTATAACTGATTCACTTTGCTGTACACCTGAAACTAACACAACATTGTAAATCAACTATACTCCAATAAAATTAAAACAAAAAAGATCCTTGCAACTCTAAAAAAAAAAAAGAGAGAGAGAGAGCACACTTCCACTTATCAAGGAACCTGTCCACATGGTGAGCGTATTTTAGTCAAATTGCGGACTGCATTCAATCTGTCATTCTCTAGGTAGAGAAGTCGTAAGAAACTTTTGGGCTGCATTCACACCACCTGTGATTTCTGTGGCCCCTTCCTGCCCTAATATCCACAGGCACATGGGAAAGGCTGAAGTCCATTTTTCTAGTTAGTCAGGATATGTATCCATCATTGTCAGCCACGATTTAGTCTAATTTAAAGACAGGCTCTTAGGCGTTTAGTCAAACTTTTTTTTTTTTTTTTTAAATAAGTGAACTGAGTGATTAATTAAACTGGCTTTATCCTAAAATCTAGATCAGTACTTCCTTTCATGCATCATCTTGCATTTTCATCTTAGTTCATTTATTCAAAAATATTTTTGAGTGTTTACTCTTTACTGTGCACGTCTTGAACTTGCCGTACATTTGGGACTTCAGACTCACATGGATCCAGTAATCTTAGAATCTCTACAGCTGGTAGTTATGAATTCCCCAGGAGCAGGATTTTGAATAAAGTTGTTTCCTTGCTCAGTTGGGAATTTGCTAGCATTTTCCTAGCCCAGTCTCAGGTGGCACCAAGGGAGGAGCTGCCCATAGATGGTGTCTCCTCATGTCCTGGTTATGTTGTAAAGTTGTTTGCATCAGGACCAAAGACATTTCTCCTATAGCTGCCGTTTGCTTTATAATTCCACATGTATTCTTCTTAGTAAATGGTCTCTGTGAGTCTTGGAAGAGTAAAGTTTCTGAGTTGATCTAACTGACTAATTTTATACATGTACAAACTGCTGCCCAGAGAGATTAAGAAACCCACCAACGGGTCACACAGTGGTGAATGGAGGGAGACCCTGATCTCCCAACTTTGTGTTTGAGGTGGCTTGTACTCTTCTTCCTCAGGACTAATTTTATAAAACCTTCTAGAAACAACTTATAAGAGGTTTTTTGTATATTACATTAGTTACTCTCACTTTATCAATTCTCCCTTCTTTATATCTTCTTGAGTTTTTTCTATCTTGCACAATGAAGCGCATTAATTTTTAATCTGCCTTCATTTCTAATATACACTTTTAAGAATATAAACTTACCATTTACTTAGTACTTTACCTTCTGTAACTTTGATATGCAGCATTTTGGGCATCATTTTTTCTAAAGATTTTTATTATGTACATTACGATTTGTCCTTTGACCATTAATATACTTAAAAGTGTGTTTCAGAATTTCCAAATATATGGGTTATTTGGGTTATCTTTTTGTTATTGATTTCTAATTTAATTACACTGTAGTCAGAGATCATGGCCTCTGTGCTTTTCATTCTCTGGGATTTATATAGCGAACTGCTTTGCAACATTTTATGTGATCTATTTTTATAAATGTTTTATGCTGCTTGAAAAGAATATGTATTTTCTAATTGTTGGGAATGGTGTTTTATATAGAGCCATTAGATCAAGTATTTTAATTGTGTTCTGTATCTTCACTAATTTTTTATTAGCTTAATTAGGTACTGAGATATGCATATTAAATTTTCTATTATGATGTGAATTTGCTAATTTTTCTTCGCAGTTCTGTAAATGGGTGCTTCATATATTTTGAAGCTGTGCTGTTAGCAAAAAGTGCAGGGTTTAGACACTGGAGCCAGACTGGCTGGGTTTGAATCATACCTATGCCATTGACTAGCTCTGGACCTTTCCTGTAATGCAGTATTCTCATCTGTAAAATGGGCTATGCCTTGGGGATCATTGTGAAGATTAAATAAATTAATACATATAAAAAGCACTTAAAACAGTGTTTGGCACAGAGTAAGTGTTCCATAAGTGTGAGTTATTATTCTTACTGGTGAATTGCCTCTCTTATCCTTATGTAATGATTACAACTATATCTACATAGGTACATATCTATATCTGTATTTTTTTGTTTAGTCTTCCTTTTATGATACTCATGCCGTTATACCAGCTTTTTCTTTTTTCTTTAGTTCAATATACCCAGATATCTCTTCCCATACATATATTGATAATTCTAACATTTATATTTCATTATGTTTCAGATGAATCTTTGGTAAATAGCATATGCCAAATTTATAAATATTCAATCAGAGGATTTCTCTTTAACACATTAAATCCAACTAATTTATAAGATTATGACTATATTTTAAGTTATACTTACCATTTTATTTTCAGTTTTCTATTTACCATGCTTTTTCTCTGCTTTTTTTCTTCCCTACTTTCTTTTAGGTTAATAAAATATTCTTTATTGCCCTTTTTAGAGTCAACTGTTTTTGAAATTTATTTATTCTATTTCTTTTCTTTTATTGGTTACATTTAAATTTTTAACGTGCATAGTTAATTAAAACAACTACAACAATAACCTTATCCTGAATAATTCAAGCACTTCAGAACATTTTAATTCTGATCTTTCCTTTTCCCATGCCCATGTTTCTTTTTTATAGAATTTTAGTTCTACTTGTTTTAAGTCCTCCAAATAAGTCCTTACTGTTGTTACTAATTTTATTTTTTCATTCAGTGCTTGCATAAATTTACCTATTTATTTACCAGTTTCCTTGCTTACCCTTGTTTCTTGCCTCTCACTCGTGTCTTAGGGTTCAGTTTTCTTTTTCCTGTATTATTTCCTTTAATAGATATTTCTGTTATGACATGTAAGTCTCAGCCTTTATCTGAAAATGACTATTTCCCCCTCCTCCTTGAGTCATGTATTAGCTGCATATGGAATTCTGGGATGAAATTTCTTTTCCTTTAGTCATTTAAAGGTTTTAGTCTATTGTGTTCTGGCTTCTGTTGTCACTGGTGAGAACTCTGCTGTCAGTTTAATTGTTGTTCTTATAGATAATCTATTTTTTTTCCTCAAGTCCCTTTTACGGTGTTGCATTTTGACTTTGATGTTCAATTTTCACAATATGAGCCTATGGGTAGGGTTTTAAAAATGTATCATTTGTAGAGCTCATTATACTTTAACTGAAGATTCATGTCTTTCATTAATCTGAGAAGAGTCTCATCCATTATCTCTTAGAATATTACTTTGCTTTTCTACTCTCCTTTTAAAAAGTTCTATTTGACATTTTCTACGTCTTTGTCTCATTAATTTCTTCCTCTCTCTACTCCAGTTAATTAACTTTTCAGTTATGTTTAATCTTACGTTGGTCTTGTGCAGTGAAATTTTAATTTCTGAAAGTTCATTTGCCAATTATTTGTTCATACTTCTCTGCTTTCATATGATTGTTTCTTCTTTTATCTTTTTAATCATTTAAAATATAATCATCCAAGAGTCTTTTAAGATTGTTCTTTATCACAAGTTCTATTGTGCCCATTTTTTTATGTATACTGGGTCACTGTCACAGTGGCTAGTGAGTGTGGCTTGTAATTTGGGATTGTGAGCTCATTTTCAGCGGAACTTTTCTTACATTTTCTTTCTTTCTTCCCGTAGCAGTTTCATGGATGCTGGATTGTGAAAAGAGTTGCTATAGAGTGGGTTTTCATTTGATTTAAGAGCCAGTCTTTTCTTTTATGAAGATAATAGCTTTTCCATGGTCTGATGTTAAGGAATGATTTCTGCTTTTTCTCTCTACCTTCTGTGGATTTAAAGCCGTACCTCCCATTCCTATGGAACTATTAAAGCACAAGATCCTTAGGGCCTGTGTTCAGTTTGACATGCCTCTCGAGTGTCATGACATTGGCACATGGTTATATCCTGCTCCTTTGCTTTTGGCACCGAGGAATTTCTCCTTTCTTTTAACCTAAGCTATATATTTAATTTTTTTTTTGATCTGTAATTTCTATGTGGTTGTATTGAATGGAGCTGGGAAAATGGCTCAGTCTACCCTGTTTCCAGAACCCACAAGTCCTGAAATTTATTTTTTAAAGTAAAAAATTAGCAGACAAGTGACAAATTAGAGAAAGTATAATATATATGATAGAATGTTAATATCTTTAATTTATAAAGAGACTCTAATCCAACAAGAAAATGGCAAACAACCTAACCACAAATTGGATGATTTTAATAATAAGAAAGGTTTGAAAAAACTCAATCTTTATGATAAACACATGCAAATTCAAATAATAAAAGACCTTATTTTGGCTATCAGAGTGAAAAAATTTTTAAAACAGTTATAATGTTAAGGGTTGTTTAAGATGTGGGAAAATGAACACTCAAACACTGTTGATGGCAGATCTGAGGGTCAACTTTTGGGAGGACAGTTGGGGAATATGACCGAGAAACCTTAACAAATGAAAAGTATTCTTTGGCACTATAATTTCTAGGAATTTTTATTAATAAATGAATTAGGTATGCATGTAAAGATCTATGTATAGGGCTTCCTTGGTGGTGCAGTGGTTAAGAATCCACCTGCCAATGCAGGGGACAGGGGTTTGAGCCCTGGTCCAGGAAGATCCCACATGCTGTGGAGCAACTAAGCCCATGCGCCACAACTACTGAGCCTGTGCTCTAGAGCCCGTGAGCCACAACTAGTGAGACCATGTGCCACAACTACTGAAGCCCACGTGCCTAGAGCCTGTGCTCCACAAGAGAAGCCACCGCAATGAGAAGCCTGTGCACCACGGTGAAGAGTAGCCTCCACTTGCTGCAACTAGAGAAAACCTGTGCACAGCAATGAAGATCCAATGAGACCAAAAAACAAATAAATAAATTTGTTAAAGAAAAGATTTATGTATAAAGATGAAGAAGCATTGTTAATAATGGCTAGTAGTTGAAGTCAGTTAAATATTTAAAAAAGGAAATCGTGGTCTATCCATGTAATGAAATATGATAATTAATTAAAATAATAACAAAGAAAAATAACTATTAGAAATGGAAAATTTTAGTACATATTATTAACTAAAAATCAAATGACAAAGTGAGAAATATAGTAGAATCCACATTTATCTTTATTTGTACTTATATGCTCTTAAAAAATCTAGAGAGGCAATCACCAATATGTTAACTTGGTGTTGGCAGAGTGGGTGATTCTTATTTCTTTTTTTAAAAAAAATCTGTACTTCATATATTGCTTGTGTAATTAAATAAAGTTAATTATTACAGTATGTCCATAGGATGAAATTTTTTGTGGCTACTAAAATCTATGATTCTGAAGAATGTTTGATAAGATGTGTAACGCTTAGAAAATAATTCTGACGTAAAACAAAGTAGGACGTAAAACACAGGTTTCCTACATAACGGAGTATATAAAATGCATGTATGCATTTGGAATGAAATAAATATATTAATTTTATTTGTTAAATGAATCATTATTAACATTAATATCAATAATGGTTATTGCGAATGGTAGGCATATTTATGGCTCTTCTTTCTTCAGTTTTGAACAATGTCCATGCATACTTTTATACATCAGAAAACTATTCAACTCCAGTTTAATTCCAAGAAAAGTTGAGGAGAGGCCTGTGGGAGATGTGGGCCTGTGTGGAGAGGCCAGAGGTCTTGTGTCAGAAGCAGAGGAGGCTGGGGTGGACAGACAGCCCTGCCTGGTTTGTCTCCCAGGACTGCCTCGCCTCTTCCTGCCTGGGAGTCCTGTAAGCTTAAAGGGTTAAAGCTTTTTACAGGTTCCATCTGCAAGTGAATGCGATTAATCTTCTCAGAGAATATTTGAAATGAGAATTGTAAAGACCTCTGAAAAGTATAAAAATTTTGCTTTTTGAAATGCCCATGTAAATTCACCTTACCTCAAAGGTTTGTGGAAGCTGTGACAGAGGTAGAAACTTGGATGAAGTGCCCCATAGCAACAATGCCCTAGTGGGCCCAGGGGAACCAGGAGGCCTCTCAGCAGAACACTGGAATTTAAATAAAACATGGGTCTAGATTGCATATGCAAGCTTTATTTGTTTGGAGCTGGCAGCTTGCCTGAGGTCTGAAGAGACTTCTGAGAGTTTCCTGGATATAAGTGGTCCATGAGGTTGGCAAGCATAAGACTGGGTAATGCATGTGTGGGGGGGACTGAGGAAGGCTCTCACCCACCAGACTAGTTAATTTATTAGCCCTAGACTCACCCAGTCTTGGGGGCTGTGCAGTGATATGAGTAGCTAGTTCAGACGGCTGTGGGAAGGGCCTACCTGGGTCAACACTCTAAACCATGAGACACCTGTTAAAAAGTTGAATTTTCCAACTTGCAGGCATTCGTGATAGCTGATAGAGAGCTGCCGGTCTTCCTTTAATGAATCCATGGGACTTATTTGATGTGAGTACATTGAGTTTTTGAATTCAAATGGATGTTCTTAATCTGCTTACAGGTTAATGTGTTCTTAACCATTTGCCTGGCAATTTTGTGTTTTAGAACAGTCTTCATCAATCATCATAAATCACAGAAGAGAAACTTTCTCTACCATAGTTGAGTTACCAGCAGCTGTAGATGGATGCTACAACTGGTAGGCTTGTGAGGAAGTCAGCCTGGGGACCTGTGTGCATGTGCAGGTCTCTGGCAGGAGTAGGGAGTCGTTCTCTGCAGGGATGCCGTGGAAGTGGACAGGGTGGGGCCAGGCCTGCAGGGCACCGTCAGGGGCTGTTGGTAAAGAGAAGCTGACTGGAGACTGCGGCCAGCCACTATGGCTTTTGGGGCAGTCTCAGGGTGGGTGGGCCTGAGCTTTGCGCTGGACCTGGAAGCACTATCTGGATGCCCACTCTCGGTCTCAAAGCTTTTGATGGATGTGATTAGAATATATTCTCTTCTTTGCCAACACATGCTACAAAGAAAGTTGAAGTCTTCCTATTCCAGGCAAAGGAAAGCATAAGAAATACTATTAGTAAACTGATGAGAATTTACTGAGTATCTTTGAAGTTCTCATTGGTATTTTCCCCACACTGAAATTATGCCT
Organism: Kogia breviceps; assembly: GCF_026419965.1. Classification (NCBI taxonomy): domain Eukaryota; kingdom Metazoa; phylum Chordata; class Mammalia; order Artiodactyla; family Physeteridae; genus Kogia; species Kogia breviceps. Next base: position 51,616,399 of record NC_081319.1, on the reverse strand, counting down.
TAGACAAAATCATGTCGGTTATGCCGAATTAAGAAGTGAATACACCCACATGTTTGGCACACATGGGGTTTTTATTTCACAAGCTGTTTAATCTTCTTGCATATTCCAAGGGAGGCTCATTGTAGGAGTATGTGTATATCTTTGACTTGCAGTCAGGTTATAAAAAAAATCTAGGTCTAGAGTTTGAAAGTACAGGAATAAAAATACTTAAAAAAAAACCAAGATAACAAACTCACAAGGAAAGAAAGTGTTGGCTTCATTTAAATTTTCTTGCAAAGTTTATAGAGTTCCAAATATCTGGCTCAATGTATTCTTCATGTTACATATACGACTATAGGAATCCACAGCATTCTATTTCACATGAAGCTGAAAATTAAATTTCAAGTAAAAGTTTACATTTTGTTATTTGGTGATACTCGCTCATCCATAATCCATGATTTAATAAATTACTGTAAATTTATTAATTATATGTATATATAAATTTATAAATTAAAGACAACTTCTCTTTGCTTTTTCCCTGCATGTGGGTCACGCTTTTCTATTTCTTTTTATGTCTTATAATTTTTTGTTGAAACCTTGAAATTTTAGGTTCTATATAGTAGCAAATCTTGATTCTGAATTTTCCCCCTCAGGGTTTTTGTTTGTTTAGTAACTTTCCTATGAAATCTGTCTCCCTTGTCGTCTGTGGCTGCTTATGTCTTTGCTCACTTAAAAAACATATATAAGTATAATAATAAATTAATATATTAATATATTATTTTTAAGCCTGATTTCCTAGGTCTTGTCCTTGTGTCAGCATAGCTTAGGGGCCAGCCAATGATGCTTCAGAGATTGTGTTTATAAACTTTCAGCCAGCAGGCTTCTACTCAATGCTGATGGATCTGTGTGTTGTTTTGAGGATGCATCCAAAGTTCAGGCAGTTTAAAGTCACCCTGGTGTTTACTCTTTATAAACCTCCCTCTCGCTCCCTCTGGTCCCTCCTGCACGTGTATGCCAACTCCAGGTCTGCCAGAGATAGGTGGAAAGATTATAAGGTGCCTCTATGAGTGCTCATTTCTTGCATTTCCCTGTTAAATTTCTGACTAGTCCTCTGGGCTTGTTTGCTCCAAATAGGACCATCACCTCAGACTGTTGTAATGACCGACCTTCCTTGTTTGGTCACCACTGAGATTTCTGCTTATTATTCACTGAGCACCAGATTTTCACCTCCAGCTCCAAATTAAGTCATCCCTTTCTGGCGCTGAAGCTGTTGGTCATACAGTCTGTTCTACCTGTTAGAACTACTATGCGAACTGATCTGAGAGAGTAAGGGAGCTTGATGGGATCAGCCCTGGGCAAATATGCTGTAGATTCCAACTGTTCTTCTCCAAAATCAGTGGGTTTTTTGTTTGTTTGTTTATTTTCAAATATGAGCCTTTATTTTGAAACAACTTTTTAAAATAAATATTATTTTAGATTTTTTAAACATCTTTATTGGAGTATAATTGCTTTACAAGGGTGTGTTAGTTTCTGCTGTATAACAAAGTGAATCAGTTATACGTATACATATATCCCCATATCCCCTCCCTCTTGCATCTCCCTCCCTCCCACCCTCCCTATCCCACCCCTCTAGGTGGTCACAGAGCATGGAGCTGATCTCCCTGTGCTATGCAGCTGCTTCCCACTAGCTATCTATTTTACATTTGGTAGTGTATATAAGTCCATGCCACTCTCTCACTTCATCCCAGCTTACCCTTCCCCCTCCCCATGTCCTCAAGTCCTTTCTCTATGTCTGCGTCTTTATTCCTATCCTGCCCCTAGGTTCTTCAGAACCTTTTTTTTAAGGTTCCATATATATGTGTTAGCATACGGTATTTGTTTTTCTCTTTCTGACTTACTTCACTCTGTATGACAGTCTCTAGGTCCATCCAACTCACTACAAATAGCTCAATTTCATTTCTTTTTATGGCTGAGTAATATTCCACTGTATATATGTGCCACATCTTCTTTATCCACTCATCTGTTGATGGACATTTAGGTTGCTTCCATGTCCTGGCTATTGTAAATAGTGCTGCAATGAACATTGTGGTACATGACTCTTTTTGAATTATGGTTTTCTGGAGATATATGCCCAGTAGTGGGATTGCTGGGTCATATGGTAGTTCTATGTTTAGTTTTTTAAGGAACCTCCATGCTGTTCTCCATAGTGGCTGTATCAATTTACATTCCCACCAACAGTGCAAGAGGGTTCCCTTTTCTCCACACCGTCTCCAGCATTTATTGTTTGTAGAAAATCCAGTGGTTTTTGATGAATAAATCTTCTCAGTTTGCTGTATGCTTTTCATTGCTTTCCAGGGTCCTGAAATAGCTGTTTTGGTAATATCCTGTATTTTAATTGCTTTCAGGGAGAGACTTTGGTGACCTCCTTCTCTCATCCCAGATGTCTACCTTACCTCAATTATTTTTGTATCCCGAGAAACTATTTTCTTATTTGTTACACAAAGAATTCTCAATCTATAATAATTGACCTCTGATATTTAAAATACATTTTGCCTTAAAGGTCAATTCCAGGCAAACTTCTTAGGATGAGAGTTTGCTTTCAGAGAAAAAATAGCAGTCTCTTAACCAATCTCTACTAAACCAATTCATTACATTAACATGCAATTTAATTAAATATTATATAAACCAATGAACATTGAGTATGGAAAAGAGAGCTATTTCTGTGAAAACAAATTTGCATGCTTTGAAAATACTAAATAAATGTGAGTTGCTAAAAAAAACTGCTATTGGATTTCCCTGGTGGTGCACTGGTTAAGAATCTCCCTGCCAGCGCAGGGGACATGGGTTCGAGCCCTGGTCCGGGAAGATCCCACATGCCGCGGAGCAGCTAAGCCCGTGCACCACAACTACTGAAGCCTGTGTGCCTAGAGCCCATGCTCGTTACAAGAGAAGCCACCACAACGAGCAGCCCGTGTACCACAATGAGGAGTAGGCCCTAGTCGCCGCAACTAGAGAAAGCACAGCAACAAAGACCCAACACGGCCCAAAATAAAAATAAATAAATATTTTTTAAAAACCAAACAAAAAAACCCCCAAACCCCCCTGCTATTGAATTAGGTGTGGGTGAGAACTATAAATGACTGCAGAAATACAGAAAAATTTGGAAGGATTTTGTGCTCAGATTACCTCATAATTTTATCCTTAAAATTTTACTTTGCTTGAAAGAAATGGAAAATAGAAAATGGAAATGTGAGTCATGAATGTGGCTTTTGAAGAACGATGACGGAGAACTTTTTATCAATGTTCTAATATTCAAAGAACACATCTTCGCCCCACATAAAAAGTTAGCAGATAAATGCATGCTTATATTTTAAGCTACAATAAACTGTGTAGGGTGTTATGCATCACTTATTTTTTTTTATGATTCCCTGCCTTAGCTAAGTTTTTTTTTTTTTTTTTGCGGTACGCGGGCCTCTCACTGCTGTGGCCTCTCCCGTTGCGGAGCACAGGCTCTGGACGCACAGGCTCAGCGGCCATGGCTCACGGGCCCAGCTGCTCTGCGGCATGTGGGATCTTCCCGGACCGGGGCACGAACCCGTGTCCCCTGCATCGGCAGGTAGACTCCCAACCACTGCGCCACCAGGGAAGCCCTTAGCTAAGTTTTTGATTGACCAAATTATTACCAGTCCCAATCAGAAAAATAATTTCTCTACTCTTCCATTGCTCAGGGAGATCTTAGTTAAGCTGGCTGCTGGCTACCTGCCTGGGATTCCCCCACCCGACTCTGCAGTTGACCTTTGGAGTTAGCTCAAGGCTTACCCCCCATCTCCCACTCCACAGTGGAGGGAAATAAGTAGATGGGGGTAGGGATCCTGAGGAGTCTGGAGTCACTGTGCCAAGCCAAGGAATCTTTAGAGAGATAAGAAAGTTTCATGCTCTTTCAGCTGTTTGGAAACTCTTGATGCCTCCATGTTGACTGAGGCTGCTCCTGGTCCCATCCTGGGAAGGCCCAGGAGTGAGCAGCTTTATACCTTAGGGACAAACAGTATCATTTCCTTGACTATCAAGGGGACAGATGTGAGTATTCTGATGCATAAATTTTGATGCATACAGCGGGGGACAGAAATACTCCTATCTGTCCCCCCTTGTATGCATCAGAATTTATTCATCCATGTCCCATTTCCTCAGCTAATCTGAAAACACATTCACAGTGAAAAGTTAGGGAAGATTGTCCTAACATCTGTGTTTTTGAATAGACAGATCTTTTGAAGACAGAAAGGGGTAACATGAATGTGGGGTTTTAAGCACTGATATTAGTTGATAGGGGAGAAGATTTTAGGTTGGCAAGACTTTCCATGCTACTCAAACCATATTACAGAGGAAGCTGCTCAGTTTGTCTAGACTCCAGACCGAGGCAGAACTAGCTGTAGTGGCCACCACGAAAAGAGTGAGGCTCAGAGAAAGCATGTAAGATTGTAATAATTTTGAAAATCTGGTTATTTTGATAATGGATCAAGAGATCATAGGAAACTTTTTTTTTTCTTTTTTTTTTGCGGTACGTGGGCCTCTCACTGTTGTGGCCTCTCCCGTTGCGGAACACAGGCTCGGGACGCGCAGGCTCAGCGGCCATGGCTCACGGGCCCAGCCGCTCTGCGGCATGTGGAATCTTCCCGGACCGGGGCACGAAGCCTTGTCCCCTGCATCGGCAGGAGGACTCTCAACCACTGCGCCACCAGGGAAGTCCCATAGGAAACTTTTTATGTTTTGTTGAAAGCATTGTTGCTTATTGAAATCTATACCTACATATCCATTAAAAACACAAGTGTGGCAAAGGGAGAATTTGAAAGTTCCTTGCCTGATAGAAAGTCTCATGGTTTAGCTGGAATAAGCTTGGTGCTTTTTATTAGCTTGTTGAGTCTGAATCTAGGTCTTGATTCTCAAACTTCTGTCCACAGTGAGGAAGCCAATGGAGCTTTGAATGAACAAGTGACCTTGGGAGGACAATGTGATCACTCTCTCTCCAGAGGCACTTGGCTCAGGAGAAAAATCTTAACAAAGGTGCCGAGATCCAGGAGGGCGTATGGCTTTTTAGAAAAGTGGACGTTTGGCATGAAACTTGTTAAGAGTGTCACAGACCAAGAGGCTTTTAGTTTTCTGTTGAGAATCAGAGCAGGGCCTTTCTGCATCATGGAGCAGAGAGGAAAAAACTGATTTGACTCACCTCCTACTACCCCCTTTCAACTCCTGCCTCATTCTGTATCACCCCAGTCCTTTCTTTCTAGGTTTTTTGCAACATTACCCAATGAAGAGGGAGAGAAAGAAGCCAGTAGAAGAGATGGAGGTGCACGGGTGCCTTTGGAACAGGGTTTCCTCCCTCCCTCTAGAAATGAGAGCCCTCCCTCAAAGGAAACAATGCCATTTCTCCTACCCTGTCTGAAACCTGCTTTCTCCCAAGCAGCTCCCCATTGCTTTGTTTGTGTTTTCCTTCTGGCTCACTACTGATAGGAGGTATTTTTATTCTGTCTCTCTCTGGCTCTGTTTCCCTCTCCCTCTTTCTCTCTCTAGCTTCTAGCTCTCATCTGGTCCTGCTGAGAGAACATAATACCGCCTTATTTGTGACTCTGCAGTCATTTCCATGGCAACTGACCCATGGCCCAAGTATGAGAGCCTGTGCAAGGACTGTGCAAGATAAAAGGCCTCTATTAAAGCTGAGAGCCAGCAGGTTCCCTCCCGCAGCCCTTGCCCAGGGAGGAACTTCTGCAGGGGTCAAAGGGGGACACATAAATCAAAAGCAGGGTTCTCAGCTTTCTCACAATTTCCCCAGGGTAAGTGAAATACCTGCAGCCCAGCACATGTACAAGTGCGTGTGCATGTATACACACACACACACACACACATACACGCACACACACACAGCACTTCTATTCTTCTATTTCTGGACCTTCAGCCACAGAGCATTTTTCCCTTTGAAGGGACTCAGCTTCAATGCTGTGGCCTGGAACAAAAGCTTGTGTTTGAAATGAGAGGTGGGCTCCACAGTTTCAGCCTCCTATGTATAGCATGGGGATGGGGAAGGCAGGGGTGGGGGTGGTGACAGCAGGGACAAGGGTGGATTAAAGATCACAAGGGTGGCAACGTGGGAATAAGGAAGACATTTTAGAGCTCCTAACTCAATGGCGACTAAGAGAGAGAGGAGGAAAAGAGGGTTTCAGCTGAGGAGTTCTTAACACAGAAGCTCAGAAAGTATTCATTATTGTGCAGTGGGATTTATACACAGTAAAATGATGTGAAATGGCAAGGCGGTCTGATATCTCTCCTCACTTATCTCTCCTTTCTTTTCCTTATCCTTTTCCTGTGGATCTCTGCTTTTTTGTTTTATTCCACTTGAGTTTGGGACAAGGGAATACCATTTTGGGGAGATGCTAGAAAAATCCTAGTCCAGTTCCTAAGGCCTTCTTTCTGCCTCTGCCACCAGAGCTCTTGAATTCAGGTAAAGAGAAGGCAAGGGAAAGGGTCTCTTGCCCATTGCTCCTGAGAAATGTGTGCTCGTGGAAAACAAATGGAACTTGCTGGCGTCTGGAGCCAACAGGGTAGCCCGGGTTTGTGCTACAGCCAGGATGAGTTAATCTTTATTAAGCAGAGGTAGAGAGGACCAGCTCGTTTCCAAACCCCTCCACGGCCATCCGTTCCCCATTTCTTTTATTGATCTCCCTGTCTAAATGAATACTTCTAAACTTGGTGGGTGTTTTTCAGTTAGAGAAAAGGCAGTTCTTGTCGCCTGCTGCCTCTGCGTTGCACTAACAGCCCCAAACCGAGAGAGCATATTCAGGGTGTTGACAGCACACCCTGCTTTAATCAAGGCAGCCCCTCCCGAGCACCCTGGTCTGCAGGACATTTCTCTTAATAGACCGAGGCTTTCTTTATTGGAGGTGGAGAAAAACTGGCTCCTTCTCCAGGAATGGGCTTTCAAAGTGAGCTGTGTAGTTAGTGGAGAAGAGCCAGGGCTCACTCCCTGGGCTGGTGCTGTAGAAAAGGTAGTTTGGCACTTATTTTGGGGTCAAGCAATGACTGCAGGGTTTTGAGATCTCTGAGACTCCCACTGGGAGCTCTGGCCTTGGACCTGCACAGCCTCCTAGGGGGTCCTCCTGTCCCCAGATGAGTCAGAGCTTGGGTAGCACAATGTGCTGTGGACACTACCCACTGCCAGGAGGGCTGAAGAGAGGACAGAGGATGGGGTCCTTTCACAGAGGTGGGCCCTTCCACCTAGGATGTGTACTGGTGAATACAGGAGGCCCAAAGCCTGGACCTCAGCAGGGGCCTCCCATGGCCCACTGTAGTTGGCCCAACCCTTCTGCCTGAGTTCAAGGTCCTTTTTATAAGGCAGCCTCATTTCTCTGGTCTCTTAATCCTTTTTATTCTGGCCTGGCTCATCTTCCACATAGCCAGGTGACCTTATTTTCTGGCTTTTGGTCATCCTTTTCTTCTTACCTTAAAAAGCTGCCCTCACCTGAGAAAAGGGATCCTTTTCAGCCACCATCTTTCTCCTTCCTCCAGATTCCTCTCACACTGTTAGTACTGTCTTGCTTGCTGTTTTGTCACTAATTAGAGCGACTCTTCTTTATTGGGTGCACTTCCTGTGCTGGGGGCCCTGGGCTGGGTGGTTCACATGCAGTTAACAAAGTCAGAGCTCACAATGTTACCCTGAAGGAGGTGCCATTATTACCCCCATTTTATCCACAAGGACACTGAGGCTCAGTACCTTGCTCAAGGGCACAGAAACATCTGGATCCACAAACGTGTGATGTTAAAATTCTTAGGTTTTAACACGTGCAGTCAAGGATGAATAATAATCATAATGGTAATGGAAATAAGTTATTTGCTTTAGAAGCCACATGGCACAGTCATGTTTGCATGACAGAAGGTTTAGCAGCAATGATCTTTTTTTGTGTGTGTGTGCTAGGCGGGCCTCTCACTGTTGTAGCCTCTCCCGTTGCAGAGCACAGGCTCCCGACGCGCAGGCTCAGCGGCCGTGGCTCACGGGCCCAGCCGCTCCGCGGCATGTGGGATCTTCCCGGACCGGGGCATGAACCCGTGTCCCCTGCATCGGCAGGTGGACTCCCAACCACTGCGCCACCAGGGAAGCCCAGCAACAATGACCTTTGACTCTGAGGTAGATTCATTTCCCAGGTGGACAGATTTAGGCCCCAGTCCCTTCTGTCTCTAGAGCACCTGCACTTTTATTGGAGACCAGGAAGCTTTCCTGTAGCTACTGTGGGTGCAGATCTCTGTGTCAGGGGCCTGGGGACTGCATTTGGTGGGGACCGTAGGTGGTCTAGTTGGACTATGGCAAAGGATTTTTTCCTCTTAAGTGTTTTGGCTTCTAAAGGGAAAGCCTTGGACCCTTAGACTTTCTTATAGCTTCCTCTCTCTCAAGGAACTCGGTCCAGATACTGTCCTCAGAAAGGGTCATCTCTGCCAAACTTAAACCACTGTTTCAGGAAAGAGCCCAGACCGCTTAGTTCAGTTCTCCCCTCCCTCTGGACAAGTCCTTTCTCCTGTTTATATTTCTCCCAAAGACAGGAGATGTCCCTGTTCTTTCTATTTTTTCAAGAGTCTTCATCCTGGAGTTCACACACCAATCCCCCAGAATTGCCCTTTGCCATTCTTCCTAGGAGGGCGGATAGGTTTTTATGAAAATAAGGCTTTGGGTAGCTCCTGCAGGTGGGTCAGACCTGTCGAGTCTTGTGTGATGATTAAGTGCCTTCTTTTACACCCTCACCTCAGGAGGATCATCTCAGCTGGCTTGATGGGACCTTGAAGGTAGGGGAGGTAACTAGGGCCTTCTGAGTGCTGGGCTGTGCTTGGAGATGTCCAGTAGCCACTCTCCACGTGGTTGCATCATGAACCCAGGGCCAAGGTGGAGGCTAAGGTAAGGGATGTAGTAGGGGGTCACTGACAGTGAGATGACGGTTTTGCCACTGAGCGCCCCTTCCCTCCCCTGCATTCTTGCCCCTGGGCAAGCATTTGCATGATCCGGACCAACCATGCCGTCTGGACCCCCAGAGGGGTCTCCATCATCCGTCCTCCCTCCTCCGTCTCTCCTCCCCCTTTCCCTCACAACACACGCTCAGAGGAGAGGCACAGCTTGGGTCCCACTCGCTTGTGGGGCTTGGATGGACAACGCTAGGTCCTTTTTTGGACCCACAGTGACAGTGACAGTCACACTGTCAGCATGAGGAGAGTGGGATGCTGGGGAGTGGACACCTTTTGAATACTGAATTTCTGGGTCTTGACTTATCAGCGGTGGCATCTTCTCTCCCATCAAGTCTTGTTGAAGCATCATTTCGGCTGCCCCTTGGGAGGCAGAGCCGGAGAATGATGGAGCTGTGTTGTTCAGAAGCCTGAGGCACCTGCTGCTCTGAATTGCCATGTAGCCACTGTGGAAGGCTCTGGAAAGAGGCACTTGACCTTCCCTTCATGAGAAGAGAGAAGAGCTAGAGCCAGGGATGAGCATTGGAATTAGTGCCCATTGTAGCTGGAGGGGTTCACCTTTACTCTCTGGCAGAAAAGGAAGTGTTTGAAAATTCAATAAAGCTTCCTTTCATTATCCAGCCCCAGCAGGACTTTATCATAATTTTTATAACTTCTTCATTCAAAACTCTGGGTGCTTTGAAGGTTAATAACTTGTGTTTATCGAAACTTCCCTTCAAGGAACTCAGAGAGCTTTGTAGACATTATCTAATTCAGCAGCACTGCAGGACCAGGAAATGGGGAACAGGGAGAGGATGAACAGACAAGATTATTCCAATTTAGGAGTGTTGATAATATTAATAGGTCCCACAGGGATTTTAAGTGAGTTTTTGAAAATCACAAAACAAGTTGTGAGCCAGCCAGGAAGGGGTCTCTTCATGTCCCAGCCTCAGATCATCATCTGGCTCTACCACTGTGAGCTGGAGGTGCTGGGCCTCTTTGTCTCGGTTTCCTCATCTGTAAAATGGGACAGTCAATCCTACTTCGTGGCGTTGTGTGGCATTTAGTGAGGTAGGGGAATGATGGTACCAGCACAGTGCTTGGCATGTTGCCAATGTCCCATGAATATTACCTCCCTTCCCACCTTTTTTTTTTCTTCGGCTGTGCAGCATGTGGGATCCTGGTTCCCTGACCAGGGATTGAACCCGTGCCCCCTGCATTGGAAGTGTGGAGTCTTAACCACTGGACCACCAGGGAGGTCCCTTTCCCACCTTCTGAAGGAGCCGAAGAATATCTTCCTGGTGGACTGGAGGGTAAACCACGTGTCTTGTCCTCTGCTGAGCATGAGGAAGTTGGAGTAGGGATACAGGGGTTTTTCTGGGGGTGAGGGATCAGTGGGCATTTCTCTTCTCTGGGAGCTCTGACATCCGAAAGGTACAGCCTAGTTTTGTGAGAACACTGACACTCCCTCCCCAAAATCTGGAACAAGAGGAATGCATATCCCCGAGTAAATGGAGATTTGAAGCAATTTTATACTTAATTAGGGGTGAAAAAAGTGCCTCTACCTGAATTGTCATTTGGGGGGTTGCGTCATTTGTGGAGGTTTTCGTGTCTCAGCAAGTGACTCCAAACTTCCGTCTGGCTCTCGCTGGAGGAGGAGGCTTCTGTGAGAAGGTACGTGGCCTGTGTCTGGCTTGGACTCCAGGATGGCAGGAGATTTCCACCTTTGGAGCAGGACATGGCCTGAAAGATTTCATCCCCCGAACCCACCTCATTAGGATGAATGATACCTGCACCCGTCTTTAGCAGCTGTGACATTTTAAGGTCTTAAAGTTGTACGGAGAAGGGAAAAGGAAGGTCATACAACTAAAAGGTCCTCAGGAGCTTTCTGGGTGTCCTGGTGACTGATACACGCAGAGAGCAGGGTATGTGCTGCTCCCCAAGGCCCCTACCACGTTCTGAATAAGACTCGGAGAAGAAAGAAAAGGACCCATCTCTGATGGTTCCTTCATCAGTTCCCTACTAATTTTCAGTCCTGTTCTACCATGGGAATCTATAGGATGACTTTGAGAGGCACAGGCTTTTGACTTGCAGCCAGAGGTCTGGGTCCCTTTGGTCCCCCTACCTGAGTTCATCTGTCTTTGGCAACTCTAGCCCTGGAGGGCTTTGCTAGACATCTTGCCATCAGTGGTATTACTTGGATTCATCTTCTCTGGTCTTGATCTTAGAGCAAGTGAATTTTGGACTTACATGATTTGCATATGTCAACCAGTGAAAAGATAAAGGTGGATGATGCCAAGGAAAAGGAGATGGTGAACCACCAGCAGGTGGTTCTAGTGATAAAGAAATGGCGACCAGGAAGTGGCTGTTGTGTTGCTTAATCTTGGGGCCAACTTATCTAAAAAGAGTGCAGAGTAGTTCCTCAATTCCAACGGGAGCCACCCTCAGCAGCAAGACCATCTCACTGACACCACATTCTAAACTTGGTAGAGGGCTTCCCTGGTGTCGCAGTGGTTAAGAATCCGCCTGCCAATGCAGGGGACATGGGTTCGAGCCCTGGTCCGGGAAGATCCCACGTGCCGCGGAGCAACTAAGCCCGTGCATCACAACTACTGAGCTTGTGCTCTAGAGCCCGTGAGCCGCAACTACTGAGATCATGTGCCACAACTACTGAAGCCCACGTGCCTAGAGCCCGTGCTCCACAACAAGAGAAGCCACCGCACTGAGAAGCCCGCGCACTGCAACCAAGAGTAGCCCCCACTCGCCGCAACTAGAGAAAGCCTGCGCGCAGCAATGAAGACACAATGCAGCCAAAAAAACCCCACCACCACCAACAAACCATGGTAGAGACACAAAAGAGGGTGAGCCCGACTTTGTTTACTGATAACTAGGCCCTTCTTCTTCTCTATAGATGAGAATTAACATTCAAAGCTTAGAAGAGGAAGCAAACTTTTTCTGCATTCTCTAGCCTCATCTTGAAGCCACACATATTGCTCTATCACCTCTCGAGACCAATTTCTTTCCTGGGTATCACCTGGAGAGTGATGAAAGCTGCCTTCCCTGCTTCTGAGCTGAGGCCTCAGAGCCAGGCTGAAGGCAGTCCTGGGACATTTACCTCTGAATGTCTCAATTCCAACAGTTTTAAATCTCAGCCATAAATGTTTCAGAAGCGTGCTTTTTTTTTTTTTTGGCACTGGATGTACATGTTCAGTGATTTAATGACCCATCCTGTGATCTAGTATTGCTACTGCAGTTGAATGAATAATTCTCCATTTGCAGGTGGAGAATTATTTTTCCAGGCTTTAACGGGGAATGCTTCACGGAACGGCATAAAGCACAGGTGCTCAGGACCCACGCAGCAAGTAGGAGGGAAACCGAGGTTATCATCCAATAAAGAGATGCTCTCCTGGGCTGGGAGTTCAGAGGAGGCTGAGTGAAGAGCAGAATTTGACTCCTTGTTTAATGGGCACTAAGTTAGACCAAACGTAGAGAGAGGAGCAGAACCTACAAAATGGTGGGAAAAAACCCCAGGTGGTTCAAGACCAGTTCTGAGAGGGCCCTGGCAACGCTGCTGGCTAATGGGTATGGCCAAGGTTGGTTGCCAGGTCTCAGGCCCACGGTCTGACTGGTCAGGGAGAATCGCTGCAGAAATATCTGTCTGCCAAGTGCTTGGCTAGACCCTGGGCTGCTGTGCAGGGGCCTGTGTGTCCTCCTGGTGAGTCGGTGTCCCTGGCTTGGAGACCACTGACCTGTCCTGAGGGAGAGAGATTTCCAAAGCCAGACACCTGTGAGGACTCTTGCCTTCCCACTAGTTCTTTTTTTTTTTTTTTTTTTAACATCTTTATTGGAGTATAATCGCTTTACAATGGTATGTTAGTTTCTGCTTTATAATGAAGTGAATCAGCTATACGTATACATATATCCCCATATCTCCTCCCTCTTGCGTCTCCCTCCCTCCCACCCCTCTAGGTGGTCACAAAGCACCGAACTGATCTCCCTGTGCTATGCGGCTGCTTCCCACTAGCTAGCTATTTTACATTTGGTAGTGTATATATGTCCATGCCACTCTCTCACTTCGTCCCAGCTTACCCTTCCCCCTCCCTGTGTCCTCAAGTCCATTGCCCCACCAGTTCTTGATTGCTTTCCAAAGACCCGGATGCTTTTTCCCCAAGCGTTTACTGTACATTCATTTATTCACTTATTTATCAAACACCTTTTGAAAGCCAGGTAGTGGGAAGAGTGTGGGGAGTGGAGCAGTGAACACAGTCCCGCTGCAAGGATCAGGTGGCCAGAGGAGGAGACAGGGGCATCTCTACATGTGCTTCCCATCCGGGGAGGAGGGGGTGCAGTTAACTGCCAGGATGGGCGCTTGTACTCACAAGAGGGCAGAGTTTAACTCAGACTCTCTGCGTGTGTCTGTGTGTTTTCCAGGGAAGGTTTCCACCAAGAGGTAATGGGGCTCAAAGGGCAAGAGGGAGTTAAAAGGATGATGGGAGGCTGGAGGTAGGGATGGTATAAAGAGTCAAAGCAAAGAGAATAAAGTCACAGTCCTGGGAGAACATGAGCACGTTATCCAAGTGAGCAAAGCCTTGAGCCTTGGGAGGGAAATACCCTATGCATTTCCAGGGGTGAAGAAAGGAGCAGCAGAGCCCTGTAATCTTGCACCGTTCCCGTAAGTAACAGGGTGTGGAGAAGCTTTTCGTGGCTTGCTCCAAGGAGAGAGTTGAGTCCATGGTAGCGTTGCCAGGTTTAGCAAAAATACAGGATGCCTGGGTAAATTTGAATTTCAGATGAACAACAAATAATTTTTTTTAGAATAAGTATAGCCTATGCAATAGTTGAGATTTGCTTATCCTAAGAAATGATTCATGGGCTTCCCTGGTGGCGCAGTGGTTGAGAATCCACCTGCCGATGCAGGGGACACGGGTTCGTGCCCCGGTCTGGGAAGATCCCACATGCCGCAGAGCGGCTGGGCCCGTGAGCCGTGGCCGCTGAGCCTGCGCGTCCAGAGCCTGCGCTCCGCAATGGGAGAGGCCACAACAGTGAGAGGCCCGCGTACCACAAAAAAAAAAAAAAAGAAATGATTCATTGTTCATCTGAAATTCAAATTTAACTGGGTACCCTGCTTTTTATCTGGCAACCTAGTATTTCGGCATCTCAGGATTAAAGAGATGGAGGAGGCCCCAAGGGTTTTGATGTCCCAGGGCTGGGCACCTTGGCAAGAAGGTGCTCAGAGGGTTTCTGGGTTGTCATTTCCAATTTTGAAAAAAATTTTTCAGTTTTTACCATCATAGCACAAACGAAACCATGTAATGTTACATAATTCATAGAGCTAATTTATTCATACATTCACTTTTAATTCAGTCACAAATATTTAATAGGCTCTAGGCCCTGTGCCAGGCACAGGGTACACTGTGTGAGCAAACACAGACTCAGACCGATTCTTGAGGCGTTTTCACATACTTTTGACAAATCTATCACATTTCTGGCAGTTGCCCTATTTTCCCTGACGGAACCAAGGAAGACACTTGTTTCCTCTCCCATCCTTCCCCACCCATATTGACCCCACATTGTTTTCCACCCCCTGCTCCTGCCTGCAATCCCGTTTTGAATGGCTTAGGTGTGGTGCTCTCAAAGCTGAGTTTGCATCAGAATCGACAGTAGGTTTTATTCAACCCTGGCCTCTGGGGTCTTTCCCCAGAGCTTGATTCCATAGGTCTCAGATGGGGACCAAGAATTTGCTTTTCTAACATGTTTTGAGGTGAGGCCAATGGTGAGAACAGTGGTCTTATGTCATGGGTTCCTGCAAGCACCTGGGAGAGGAATTACTCCCCCTGCCTCAATGCCATCTCCTCTGCCATCTCCCACCCATTGGCTTCAGGCCTATCACTCTGGATTCCCAAGAGCTGAGGGCTAAACAGCCTAATCTGATATTTGGCAGGTCACAGGGGAGACTGTTCTTGGGATGAGGATTTCTGGTTAGCCAGTGGAAGCAATAGAATGTGAGTCTTTCTGAGATGGGATTATTTTTAAAAATCCTATGAACAAACATTAAAATTATATATGTATTGATAAAGTTGAATGTGGAAAATTTAGAACAATCCTAAAAGAGAGTTAAACTAAGAAGATTAAAAAATTATTCACAGTTCTATTGGTATAGTTCCTCTAAATATTTTATATATGTATGTATAAATGTATTTATATATTTCATTATTTTTCACAACATTGTAAATCAACTATACTTCATTAAAATAAAATTTTAAAACAGTGAAATCAGGAAAGGGGGATATGAAATGTTGGGGTGGGAGGGTTTGGGATGATGAGGGCAATTGTCACCGAGAAGGTGATTTTTAAGCTGAGATGGGAAGGAACTAAAGGAGTAGCCACGAGGCTGTCTGGTGAAACAGCTTTCCAAGCAAGGGAGATGGCAAGTGCAAAGGCCTTTGAGGGGGGCCCAGGCCCCCCTGAGTGTTTGAGGAACAGCGAGGAGGGTGGTGTGGCTGGCGTGGAGAGCAGTAAGGGAGGAGGTTAAGGGGTAAGACACCAGATCACTCAGGGCCTTATGGTTTCTAAGGGCCTTGGTTTCCCTCTGCATGAGATGGGGGGCCATTGGAACAGAGGAGTGGTACTGTTCCACTTCCTGAGCAGGACCCGTCTGGCAACTGTGTTGAGGATAGACCTTAGGGGGACAAAGGTTAAATCAAGGAGACCAGTTAGGAAGCCACTGCAATATTCCAGGCAAGATGCAGTAGTGGCTTGGATCAGGATGGTGGTGATGGAAGAGTGAGAAGTAGTCCATTTCTGCCTTCTATTTTGAAGGTAGATCCAAAAGGATTTGCTGATGGACTGGAGAGTGAGTGAAAGAGAGATCAAGGTTGAGCAGCTGGAAGAGTAGAATCAACCATTTATGGACAAGGGAAGATGCAGAGGTTTTGGAGTGATGATCAGGAGTTCAGTGTGGGACACATGCAGTTTCAGAGGCCAATCAGACGTGATGACCTAGAGATGTTGGGCAGGCCATTGGTTTTATGAGTCTGGAGTTCAGGGGAGAGATGTGGCTAGAGATAGGAACCTGGGGTTGTCAGCATGCAGGTGGTATTTCAGGGTCTGTTGGTGCCCCACCCAGATCCCCTTGACTGGGGATCCCAGATCCCGAGAGCCACACTCCCCTAGTTGCTGTGAACATTGGCTGCTAATGGCCCATAGCTGCCCTCTCTTCTGGAGAGCTGCCTTCTGCTGCTGTGGCCACCTCACCTGGTAGGTAAAAGAACCCACCCATCCCTGCCCCACCAGAGAATGGTTTTCAGAGAATGATTGACCAATTGTGATGTAACTCATGCTCCAGAGCTTTCCACAAGCTGGAGCTTATGTCAAGCTGAGACCACAGACACCCTTCCTCCCTTCTCCTGAACTCTCTTACTCTCCTCACTCCCCGTGGGTTAGTTTCAAGAGTACCCTCTCAATAAACCACACCACTCCGAATCTCTCTCCCAGGCTCATCTGGGGAACCGATCTAATGAGAGAATTTCTTTTCGTTCCTGGAGCATGGAGGTGTTTGTGCTATGTGCTTGTGTGCACCATCCTTCTGGAAATGTCTGGGCTTTTCAGGTTGTGTATTACCTGATTACATGATGAGTCAGGCTGGATTTGAGATGCCACCAGCCTCCCAGCATCCTGTCGTTAGCAATGCAAGACTTGTTGTGGGTACAGGCGGGAGGGCAGGCTGGTCCTGGGGGCGGAGGCAAGTCATTATTTCTGCCTGGGTGCATTCTAATCATATTTCCCTCTGTCAAACCGAGCTGTACTTTCCATCTTACTGCAGAGTTTCTGCTTTCCTTCCGCTTGGATCAGAAACAAATCAGCGAGATCAAGCCTGGCAGTAGATCACTTAGAAATTTTCATCTTTATTAGTAGCCAAGAGCTGGCAGCATCTTTTGTATTTGTGTGTGAATACACGTGTGCCTTTTGCTTTTAAATAGTAGATGGCACTGCCTCTCATTTTGAAATGCTGTATATTTTGCACTTTAATTTTCAAGCTTTACTGAGGTCACAGACAAGGACAAATCAGCATAGAACAAAGTTCCTAACTGTGAATCTACTCAGCATAGTGATTCAGGTATCTGACTAGGCTTTTATACTTTTGTTTATTTATATATTTTATTTATTTATTTTTGTTCAATTTATTTAAAAGAAAAATGAAACAGTTCACCCATTTCTTATCCCCTTACCACCTCTGGCAACCACCAATGTTCTCTGTATTTATTAACTTTTTTTTTTCATATTTAAGATTCTATGTGTAAGAGAGATCATACGGTATTTGTCTTTCTTTGTCTGACTTATTTCACTTAGCACAATGCCCTTGAGGTCCATCCATGCTGTGGCAAATGGCAAGATTTTATTCTTTTTTTTAATGGCTGAATGATATTCCATTTTATATATATATATATATATATATATATATATATATATATATATATATTTATATATGCCACAATTTCTCTATCCATTCATCCATTGGTACAAACTTAGATTGTTTCCATATCTTGGCTATTGTAAACAGCGCTGCAATGAACACAGGGGTGCATATATCTTTTTGAATTAGTGTTTTCATTTTCTTTGAAAAAATACCCAGAAGTGGAATTGCTTGATCATATGGTAGTTCTATTTTTAATTTTTTGAGGAACCTCCATCCTATTTTCCATAGTGGTTGTACCAATTTTCATTCCTATCAACAATGCACAGTGGTTCTCTTTTCTCCACATCCTTGCCAACACTTGTTATTTCTTGTCTTTTTATATAATAACCATTCTAATAGGTATGAGATATCTCATTGTTTTGACTTGCATTTCCCTGATGATTAATGATGTAGAGCATGTTTTCATGTACCTTTTAGCCATCTGTATGTCTTCTTTGGAAAAATGTCTATTCAGATTTTCTGCCCATTTAAAAATTGGATTGCTCATTTTTTGCTATTGAGTTGTGTGGGTTCTTTACGTATTTTGGATATTAACCCCTTATTAGATATATGATTTATAAATATTTTCTCCCTCTCAGTAGGTTGCCTTTTCATTTTGTTGATGGTTGCTGTGCAGAAGCATTTTAATTTGATGTAGTCCTACTTGTTTATTTTTGTTGCTTTTACTTTTGGTGTCAGATTAAAGAAATTACCACCAAGACCTATGTCAAGCAGCTTATTGCTTATGTTTTCTTCTAGGCTTTATGGTTTCAGGTCTATGTTCAAGTCTTTAATCCATTTTGAGTTAATTTCATCTATTGTGTAAGATAGTGGTCCAGTATCATTCTTTTGAATGTGACTGTCCAGTTTTCTCACACCATTTATTGAAGAGACTTTTAAATTGAAGTATTGCAGACATACACTAAAGTGCCCAGATATTAAGTATAAAACTGTACATATTTTTACATATGTGAATGCCCACGTACCCACTACCGAGATCAAGATATGGAACGTTTCCAACATCCCAGAAGGTTCTCTTGTGCTTCTTCCCAGTCAATCCTTGTCCCTCCTGTAAGTAACCACTATTTTGATTTCTATCCCCATAGATTAGTTTTCCTGTTCTTGAACTTCATATATATGAAATCATGCAATCTGTAGTCTTTTATATCTGGCTTCTTTGATCCATTATTTTGTTGGTAAATTCTGCAGTAGTTTGTTATTTTAAAACTTCTGCATAGTATTTCATTGTATGAATGTACTACAATTATTTATGCGTTCCACTCTTATTGAATTGCTTCCAATTTTTGGCTACCTTAATATTATCAAAACTGTCTTAGTGTCTATAAACTGATTTAATACCCCTTTCCCCACAAGAAAACCTGCACAGTAGACTGGGTGGGAATTTGTTAGCCTTATCTTTATTTTATCTTCATTTTGTAGGTGAGGAACCTTCATAGGGAATTTCAAGGACTCACCCAAGGTCACATGACCATGTAGGGACAGAGCCAGGACCAGAATCTGGATCTCTTGACTGCTGGTCCAGTGCTCTTTCCCAGATCCCTGCTAGCAGTGCCCTGAAATTCTAGCCATTGAGAGGACCAAGGTAGGGGACCTCTTTGCACCTTGGAGTAATGCTAACAGCTGCCTTCCTGATTGCTGAGACCCTGCTGAGGCCTCTCATTTACCTGGAACCCGTTTCCTATTTGAACAAGTGCCGTGTCCCTAGTAGCTTTTCAGCATAGAGAGATGCACTTGACACTCAGGTAGCGACAACAGTAGAGTCTTTTTCAAAAGAAAGCAGCTGAAACCTCCACTTGACAGTGCCTGGAGATTAAGCAGTTGTAGCCAAAGCTTATGGCTGCCAGGCATGGGCAGAGAGTGAGAACACGCAGTGTAGATGTCACCTGGAAGAACACCTGGACACACATGTTGTCAGTGCCATGGTCCTGGGTTCAGGAGGCTTGGCAACCGGTACAGAACTCAGCCCCCTTCCTGCTGGCTCAGGAACAGGCGCTGGTGGGGGTGGGGGCTATGCTAGTATTTAGGAAGAAAGATGAAAAGGTGTCCTGTCCTGTCCCTAGGTTCTTCATAACCATTTTTTTTTCTTATAAAGACGCAGAGGTAGAGAATGGACTTGAGGACATGGGGAGGGGGAAGGGTAAGCTGGGACGAAGTGAGAGAGTGGCATGGACATATATACCCTACCCAATGTAAAATAGAGAGCTGGAGGGAAGCAGCCTCATAGCACAGGGAGATCAGCTCGGTGCTTTGTGACCATCTAGAGGGGTGGGATAGGGAGGGTGGGAGGGAGATGCAAGAGGGAGGAGATATGGGGATATATGTGTATGTATAGCTGATTCACTTTGTTATACAGTAGAAACTAACACACCATTGTAAGGCAATTATACTCCAATAAAGATGTTAAAAGAAAAAAAAAAAAGAAAAGGTCTCAGAGCAGATGGTGCCTTGAGCATCGTTTTTGATGATTTCTGAGCTGAGTGCCCTGAGAAGGAGCCGTTTTTATTCTGTCACTCTGCCCCATGCCTCTCCCTATGCCCATGCGGGATTCCTGCAGGATTCAGAAGGGCCCCATGATAATGGGCTGCTGGCTGTGGTTGCTGCCTCTGCTTTTCCCTTTTTCTCATTGTTCCTCATTTCCTTCACCAGCTCTGTTGCTTTCCTGCGTATTTTTCCTTTCTCTCATTATTTTTGATTCTTTGAAAAAGCAAGGCAGCATCTCTAGGATGGAGTAGTCAGGATTTAGAATGTTTCCGGCACCAATGAGTCCTCTTGTCTTCACCATCTCCATGTCTCCATGCATGTTAGGTCACCTCGTTACATGTTTACTGACGGGCAGATGGGACCTCTGAGTTTAAGTAGGGGGATGAGCTCATCCTGGTTTTCCTGGGACTTTTTTGGTTTTAGCGCTCACAGCCCTGCATCCTGGGAGCCCCTTTAGTCTTGGGCAAACAGGGACAGTTGGTTACCCGAAGACTATGTGATTACGTCAGGTTACAAGTCTGGAAGTTCCAGGGCTGAGATTTGAACTAAGGTCTCTCTGGTTCCCAAAGTGCTGCTTTCCCACCTCTCCGACGTTGACTTTTCCTAAGGATCGGTTTGAAATGATGTAGAAGATATTTTGAGGGACATGCATGCCGGAGCTTAGCTGGGGCAGGAGGTGATAGGCACAGCCTTGAAGTTTGCTTCATTTGCAGACAGCCTCAGAGGTGTCCCCGGCTCTCAGCCTGCCGGCATGGTCCCCCAAACTTAGGCTGAGAAGAGAAAAAGGCCTGTTTTTTTAGGTATTGCTGATGAAAAGTGAGAGATGGAAGTACATCCAACCTCTGCTCTTCAGGATCTCCCAGTTTTGACGAGTTTTGGGTGTTCCCAAGGTTTGATAAAGTGGGATGGCTAGCGACCCTACCAGAGCGGATGTGAGGTGGCAGAGTGACCCTTTCTTTTTTTTTTTTTTGAAAATAAAGCACTAAACTTTTATTTTACTTAATATAAGAAACTTTCCCTTTGATTCTTTCTGTAAAAAGCAGAATTAAGGGCTTTCCTTGTAATTTAATACAAAACTATTATAAATTTTTAAACAGACAGTATTTAGAATTGTGTTATCATTTTCAACAGGTTACCATTTTCCCCTAGCTTAAATATCTAATTAGGAATGTCGTATATTTTGACTTGGTAGTGTGTTGTAGCATCATATTCCTTTAGATCAGAGGCTATTTTTAAACTTCGACTCTTAAGCAGGAGAAGCATTTGCTTGAGAGAAAATCCTAGGGCCCAGGGCAGCCAAAGGGCAGGGGGGCTCATGGTCAGTGTTACTGCCCTGTTTCCTTCATGTTTACTTGCTCCCTTTCTTTGTTGTTCTTTTGGCTTCTAGGGCAGTGGTTCACAGCTTTGGCTGCAGGAAACCAGCATCTTTAATCACCTGGGGTGTTTGAATATCCTGATGCATGGTCTCACCTCCAGGAAGTCAGACTTAATTGGCCTGGGGTGTGGCTGAGGCCTCAGGGCTTGAACAAGTCTCCAGGTGATGCTGACTTGCAGGCAGTATTGAGAGCTGCAGAGTGACCCTTTTGCAATGTGACCTGTAAGCTGCTAGATTCCTAAGTTTTGGCCAACTTTTTGGGGCTGTTATCTGGGTTCAGCTGGGCCTCCAGGCCTTTTTTTGCACAAGTTTGCTGTGCCCAGCAGAGTTCCACCCCTGCCAGGGGCTCAGCCCTCATCCAGTGTTTTCCTGACCCTCTGGTTCACCAGGCAAGACCACTATCCCCACTGTCCTCCCAAGGCCAGTACACCTTTATGGAGAACTTAATTTCCTTGGACCCAGCTTATTTACATTACTTAATCAAGCAGGATTTGACCAATGACTGAAAACTTTCTCTATTAGATTTTACTGTGTGGTACAAAATTATATGATTCATTTTCTATTTTACGCCAAAGCCTGCTTAGTCCCTGATCCCTGCATTTTAGTGTGGTCCACTAGGGATGCACAACATTCTCTGCAACAGGGAATCCATTACCCCCCGCAAAGGCTGACATCTGCTGCTTTTCTGCCCCCACCACCAAGATTAGGTCATTCAAACAGAATTTAATGGAACACCCTCTAGACACATTTAAGTACAGAGTGGAACAGGGGATTCATGGATAAGCCAACGAAGAGCTGTGTCATCTTTGAGGTTGCTGGTTTGTGGAGGTGATAACATCATCCAGGGAGGGGAAAGTGGCGTGGGGGAAAGCGGGGGAGACTGGGAAGGGATTAATGGATTGTCATCTATGTGCCAGGCATTGTACTTATGTCATCATATTCAATCCTTATAACAAAACCTATGAAGTACTAGATTTACATGAGTGGGTAAGTGACTGTCCTGTGTCCCACACAGTTATGAAGTGGCAGAGCCAATATCTTCACCAAGTCTGACTCCAAAAGCCGATTTTTCCTAAAATACTATAGGGAGGAGAATGAGGGGTTTAGAATAAATTCCTTGAGGATTCCTCCTCTTAGAGGACATTAGGAGATATGTTTATATACCAGAATATATCTTCTGTATCACTTTTCTGTCTTTTTAAAGTAGAGAATACTCCTTGAAGTACTTCTTAAAAGTTTATCTTTAAAAACAAAAGACTTTATAAAATTTGTAAATATCCACTAAACCATGAGCTGGTTTACACAAGCAATTTTAAACAGGGTAGGAAGGATAGTTAAGAATGTTCCAAACCCCGGGCAAGTCAAATTTATTCTTCTAGGTAAAAAACAATATAGAATCATTGCTGTGAGTGTGAGTTCTGACTGCAGCTGACAAGTTGAATGGCCTAAGATCAGTTCCTGGGCCTCTCTGATGCTGTTTCCTCATCTGTAAAATGGGAATCATAACCCCCACTTTGCAGAGTTGGCAATTGTTAAGTGCAGAAAGTTGTCAACAGATGCTAATTCCTTCCTTCCTCAGAATTCCTTGCTTCTCAGAAGCAAGTCTTCTGGTGCTGGTCAAGGTGAAGAGCCATTTGGTAGAGCACCAGTCGGGAGAGAAGATGAGCCGGCTGTGCTCCTTGCAAAGCTTCCTTCAGGGGATGATTTCTGTACTTGACTCATCTACACCCAGCCTTCTCTTTGCTTTCCCTTTTCCTGGCCATCTTTTTAGTCTCTTATGGCACCTCCACAAATGCTGAGCAAAGAGAGAAATCAATAAATCAAAGTTGCTCTATTTTAGCCAGAGGGAAGTTTTGGTGGGCAGGGCTTTTACATGTGTCCCCTGCATTGGCAGGTGGATTCTTAACCACTGTGCCACCAGGGAAGTCCTATTTTTAGTTCTTTAAGGAACCTCCTTACTGTTTTCCATAGTGGCTGTATCAATTTACATTCCCACCAACAGTGCAACAGGGTTCCCTTTTCTCCACACCCTCTCCAGCATTTATTGTTTGTAGATATTTTGATGATGGCCATTCTGACCGGTGTGAGGTGATACCTCATTGAAGTTTTGATTTGCATTTCTCTAATGATAAGTGATGTTGAGCATCCTTTCATGTGTTTGTTGGCAATCTGTATATCTTCTTTGGAGAAATGTCTACTTCAGTCTTCTACCAATTTTTGGATTGGGTTGTTTGGTTTTTTGATATTGAGCTGCATGAGCTGCTTGTAAATTTTGGAGATTAATCCTATGTCAGTTGCTTCATTTGCAAATATTTTCTCCCATTCTGAAGGTTGTCATTTCACCCTGTTTATGGTTTCCTTTGCTGTGCAAAAGCTTTTAAGTTTCATTAGGTCCCACTTTTGTTTTCATTTCCATTTCTCTAGGAGGTGGGTCAAAAAGGATCTTGCTGTGATTTATGTCATAGAGTGTTCTGCCTATGTTTTCCTCTAAAAGTTTTATAGTGTGTGGCCTTATATTTAGGTCTTTAATCATTTTGAGTTTATTTTTCTCTATGGTGTTAGGGAGTGTTCTGATTTCATCCTTTTACATGTAGCTGTCCAGTTTTCCCAGCACTGCTTATTGAAGAGGCTGTCTTTTCTCCATTGTATATTCTTGCCTCATTTATCAAAAATAAGGTGACTGTATGTGCGTGGGTTTATCTCTGGACTTTCTGTCCTGTTCCATTGATCTATAGTTCTGTTTTTGTGTCAATACCATACTGTCTTGATAACTGTAGCTTTGTAGTATAGTCTGAAGTCAGGGAGCCTGTTTCCTCCAGCTCCATTTTTCTTTCTCAAGATTGCATTGGCTATTTGGGGTCTTCTGTGTTTCCATGCAAATTGTGCAATTTTTTTGTTCTAGTTCTGTGAAAAATGCCATTGGTAGTTTGAAAGGGATTACATTGAATCTGTAGATTGCTTTGGGTAGTGTATTCATTTTCACAGTGTTGATTCTTCCAATCTAAGAACATGGCATATCTCTCCATCTGTTTGTATCATCTTTAATTTCTTTCATCAGTGTCTTATAGTTTTCTGCATACAGGGCTTTTGTCCCCTGGTAGGCTTATTCCTAGGTATTTTTTCTTTTTGTTGCAATGGTAAATGGGAGTGTTTCCTTAATTTCTCTATCAGATTTTTCATGATTAGTGTATAGGAATGCAAGAAATTTCTGTGCATTAAATTTGTATCCTGCTACTTTACCAAATTCATTGATTAGCTCTAGTAGTTTTCCGGTAGCATCTTTAGGATTCTCTAAGTATAGTATCATGTCATCTGCAAACAGTGACAGCTTTACTTCTTCTTTTCTGATTTGGATTCCTTTTATTTCATTTTCTTCTCTGATTGCTGTGGCTAAAACTTCCAAAAGAATGTTGAATAATACAGGTGAGAGTGGGCAACCTTTTCTTGTTCCTGATCTTAGAGGAAATGGTTTCAGTTTTTCACCATTGAGACTGATGTTGGCTGTGGGTTTGTCATATATGGCCTTTATTATGTTGAGGTAATTTCCCTCTATGCCTACTTTTTGGAGGGTTTTTATCATAAATGGGTGGTGAATTTTGTCAAAAGCTTTTTCTGCATCTATTGAGATGATCATATGGTTTTTCTCCTTCAATTTGTTAATATGGTTTATCACTTTGATTGATTTGCATATATTGGAGAATCCTTGCGTTCCTGGGATATACCCCACTTGATCATGGTGTATGATCCTTTTAATGTGCTGTTGGATTCTGTTTGCTAGTATTTTGTTGAGGATTTTTGCATCTATGTTCATCAGTGATACTGGCCTGTAGTTTACTTTCTTTGTGACATCTTTGTCTGGTTTTGGTATCAGGGTGATGGTGGCCTCGTAGAATGAGTTTGGGAGTGTTCCTCTCTCTGCTATCTTTTGGAAGAGTTTGAGAAGGATAGGTGTTAGCTCTTCTCTAAATGTTTGATAGAATTCGCCTGTGAAGCCATCTGGTCCTGGGCTTTTGTTTGTTGGAAGATTTTTAATCACAGTTTCAATTTCAGTGCTTGTGATTGGTCTGTTTATATTGTTTATTTCTTCCTGGTTCAGTCTCAGAAGGTCGTGCTTTTCTAAGAATTTCTCCATTTCTTCCAGGTTGTCCATTTTATTGGCATATAGTTGCTTGTAGTAATCTCTCATGGATCTTTGTGTTTTTGCAGTGTCAGTTGTTACTTCTTTTGCATTTCTAATTCTATTGATTTGAGTCTTCTCCTTTTTTTTCTTGATGAGTCTGGCTAATGGTTTACCAGTTTTGTTTATCTTCTCAAAGAAGCAGCTTTTAGTTTTATTGATCTTTGCTATTGTTTCCTTCATTTCTTTTTCATTTATTTCTGACCTGATCTTTATGATTACTTTCCTTCTGCTAACTTTGGGTTTTTTTGTTCTTCTTTCTCTAATTGCTTTAGGTGTAAGGTTAGGTTGTTTGTCTGAGATGTTTCTTGTTTCTTGAGGTAGGATTGTATTGCTGTAAACTTCCCTCTTAGAACTGCTTTTGCTGTATCCCATAGGTTTTGGGTTGTCGTGTTTTCATTGTCACTTGTTTCTAGATATTTTTTGATTTCCTCAGTGATCTCTTGGTTATTAAGTAGTGTATTGTTTAGCCTCAGTGTGTTTGTATTTTTTAAAGATTTTTTCCTGTAATTGATATCCAGTCTCATAGCACTGTGGTCAGAAAAGATACTTGGTATGATTTAAATTTTCTCAAATTTACCAAGGCTTTATTTGTGACCCAAGATTTTATCTATCCTGGTGAATGTTCCATGAGCAATTCAGAAGAAAGTGTATTCTGTTGTTTTTGGATGGAATGTCCTATAAATATTAATTAAGTCCATTTTGTTTTATGTATCATTTAAAGCTTGTGTTTCCTTATTTATTTGGATTTTCAATGATCTGCCCATTGGTGAAAGTGGGGTGTTAAAGTCCCCTACTATGATTGTGTTACTGTCTACTTCCCCTTTCATGGCTGTTAGCATTTGCCTCATGTTTTGAGGTGCTCCTATGTTGGGTGCATAAATATTTACAATTGTTACATGTCCTTCTTGGATTGATCCCTTGATCATTATGTAGTGTCCTTCTTTGTCTCTTGTAATAGTCTTTATTTTAAAGTCTCTTTTGTCTGATATGAGAATTGCTGCTCCAGCTTTCTTTTGATTTCCATTTGCATGGAATATCTTTTTCCATCCCCTCACTTTCAGTCTGTATTTGGCCCTAGTTCTGACGTGAGTCTGTTGTAGACAGCATATTTATGGGTCTTGTTTTTGTATCCATTCATCAAGTCTGTGTCTTTTGGTTGGAGCTTTTAAATGATTTACATTTAAGGTAGTTATCGATATGTATGTTCCTATTACCATTTTCTTAGTTGGTTTGGGTTTATTGTTGTAGATCTTTTCCTTCTCTTGTGTTTCCTGCCTAGAGAAGTTCCTTTAGCATTTGTTGTAAAGCTGGTTTGGTGGTGCTGAATTGTCTTAGCTTTTGCTTGTCTGTAAATGTTTTAATTTCTCTTTCGAATCTGAATGAGAAACTTGCTGGGTAGAGTAATCTGGTTGTAGGTGTTTCCCTTTCATCACTTTAAATATGTCCCGCCGCTCCCTTCTGGCTTGCAGAGTTTCTGCTGAAAGATCAGCTGTTAACGTTATTGGGACTCCCTTGTATGTTATTTGTTGTTTTTCCCTTGCTGCTTTTAATATTTTTTCTTTGTGTTTAATTGTTGATAGTTCGATTAATATGTGTCTTGGCATGTTTCTCTTTGGATTTATCCTGTATGGGACTCTCTGCATTTCCTGAACTTGATTGACTATTTCCTTTCCCATATTAGGGAAGTTTTCAACTATAATGTATTTAAATATTTTCTCAGTCCCTTTCTTTTTCTCTTCTTCTTCTTCTAGGACCCCTATAATTCAAATGTTGGTGTGTTTAATGTTGGCCCAGAGGTCTCTGAGACTGTCCTCAATTCTTTTCATTCTTTTTTCTTTATTTTGCTCTGCGATAGTTATTTCCACTATTTTATCTTCCAGGTCACTTATCCATTCTTCTGCCTCAGTTATTTTGCTTTTGATTCCGTCTAGAGAATTTTAAATTTCATTTATTGTGTTGTTTGTCATTGTTTGTTTGCTCTTTAGTTCTTCTAGGTCCTTGTTAAACATTTCTTGTATTTTCTCCATTGTATTTCCAAGATTTTGGATCATCTTAACTATCATTACTCTGAATTCTTTTTGAGGTAGCCTGCCTAATTCCTCTTCATTAGTTTGGTGTGGTGGGTTTTTACCTTGCTCCTTCATCTGCTGTGTGTTTCTCTGTCTTCTCATTTTGCTTAGCTTACTGTGTTTGGGGTCTCCTTTTTGCAGGCTGCAGGTTTGTAGTACTCGTTGTTTTTTGTCTCTGCCCCCAGTGGCTAAGGTTGATTCTGTGGGTTGTGTAGGCTTCCTGGTGGAGGGGACTAGTGCCTGTGTTGTGGTGGATGAGGCTGGATCTTGTCTTTCTGGTGGGCAGGACTGCGTCTGGTGCTGTGTTTTGGGGTGTCTGTGACCTTATTATGATTTTAAGCAGCGTGTCTGCTAGTGGGTGGGGTTGTGTTCCTGTCTTGCTAGTTGTTTGGCATAGGGTGTCCAGCACTGGAGCTTGCTGGTTGTTAAGTGGAGCTGAGTCTTAGCTTTGAGGTGGAGATCTGTGGGAGAGCTTTCACTGTTTGATATTATGTGGAGCCAGGAGGTCTGTGGTGGACCTATGTCCTGAACTCACCTCTCCCACCTCAGAGGCACAGGCCTGACACCCGGCTGGAGCACGAAGGCTCTGTCAGCCACATGGCTCAGAAGAAAAAGGGAGAAAAAAAGAAAGAAAGGAAGAATAAAATAAAATAAAATAAAATGAAGTTATTAAAATAAAAAATAATAAATTATTAAAAAGAAAAAAAAGAAAGAAGAGAGCAACCAAACCAAAAAACAAATCCACTAATGATAACAAGTGCTAAGAACTATAGTTAAAAAATGAACAAACAAATAAACAAAAACAGACAGATGGAACCCTAAGACAAATGGTAAAAAGCAAAGCTATACAGACAAAATCACACAGAGAAGCATACACATACACACTCACAAAAAGAGAAAAGGGAAAAAAATATATATCTTTTGGGAAGTCTGAGGTCTTCTGCGAGTGTTCAGTAGGTGTTCTGTAGGAGTTGTTCCAAATGTAGATGTAATTTTGATGTATTTGTGGGGAGGAGGGTGATCTCCACATCTTAGTCCTCTGCCATCTTGAAGTTCTCCTCCATGTGCCTTCTTTTTCAAGTACTGAAGGGAGACCCGTGGAGCTGAAGTTCCAGGCAACAAAGCAGAGAGCAAAGCGGGTATAGGAGAATATTCAAAGTCTGAATGCTCACAGCCTTCTGGGGGAAGGCGATTTTATTCTGAGCCTAGATTCCTTTTTTGCAGCATCTTTCTCAGATATGCCTCCCTCACCAGACCATGGGATTTGTAGCACATGTGCCCCATCTGATTCCTCTTTGAGTCTCTAGTAGTGAGTGAGCCTGTGGCCCGTAGCATAGTAGGCACTTAGTAAGTCATGCACTGGATTGAACTGATCATCTGCAGTTCATTGTTTAGCACATGGTTGGGACCCTATACTTCTGTACTGAGTTGAATTAATCTTTGCTTCGCTTCCTCTTTTCATTGGCAGAGGCAGCAAAGGAATAAAACCAAGTTCTCCCCTACTCCAGGGCACTCTTCTACCCAGAAAGATTAGAGCTGCAAGTGGTGACCAACAGAAGCCACGGGAGACAGAAAGCATCAGGGAAGGGCACACGTGTGTGTATACACACAGACACACAGACACACAGACACAGACACAGTTATGTATACACACGCAGAGAAATGTGGACAGACAGATCGACACACACACAGAGACGAATCTAAATGTCAACAGACAGGTCAAGAGGGGTTGGACCCACTAGAAAGGGGAAAACAGACTATAACAGGCATAAATGGAGGGAAGGACAAATAGACAAAGAGAAGAATAGAAGGAGGAGGAGGAAGGGAGAAAATAAGATCAAATAATGTGCTAATTGGGAAAGTAGTGAATAAAAGCCCCTGGAGGGAGGTTTCCCACCTCTCAGGGCAGCAGGGATGGAGGCTGGGGCTGCAGCCACCAGCTCTTCGTCTCCGTGCCTGTTGCCGGTCCTCAGGTGGAGGTGCGTGCAGGGTTGTTGCTGTGGGGGGAGGACAAGGGGCTCCTGCGGGCCATCTGGAGCCACACGTCCCAGCACACGTGTGCTGCCGTGGTCTGGTGGCGCCTCCTTTGGTGGCGAGTGGTGCGTGCTGTCCGCGGGACCTTCTTTGCACCTTCTTTTAGGGGCTCTAATCCACAAGCGACAGCAGAGGGGGCCGGCGTCTGCCACGTGTCTGCCCTTGGCCTTGTGCTCTTGGAGTTGCGGTGGCTCATGAAGGAATAATCGCCCACATCAATTTTTAAAGCTGCCTAATGCTCCGCTCAGCCCAGCTGTCTAGAAGTTTGCAAAACAGGTAGCAAGGCTCCCTGGGAAAGGGCCACAGACACAACCAAGTATCAGGTGTGCAGATGTCACTGCCAGCGCCCTGGACGGTTCCTGGGCATCGTCCTGGTGCTGGGGAGGGCAGAGAAGTGGTCCCACCCTTCGTCTGGGTCAGAGGGCAGGAGCTGAGAGAGCAGAACCTCGTAGTACTGAAGGTCCCATATCCTAGCAACCAGCCTGGTCCCAGGCCTGTCAGGTAGCTCACTCAGTTACCGCCTTAACAACTTTATATCAAGATAACAAGTCTTTATAATAAGATTTCTCTGTTAAAATATGGGTGTGATCTCTGTCTCCTGATGGGAACTTGGCGCATGCTCACATGGAATTCTCAGGAATTAAATCAGAGAGCATCTGTTACTTGTGGGGAAAATCCAGAGTGTTCCACTAAGGAGTATTACCTTGTTTTATTGCTGCTATTTTGATCACTAAGGCTATAGCAGCAGCTGCTGCTTGGGTGATAACAATACCTCATATACGTACAGCATCTCACGTTTCACAAAACATTGCTGGCCCCCTTTCCTCACTTGTTTTCCACAAGAGTTCTGTGGGCTAAGTACTGTTATCTCCAGTGACTTCACGGAAGGAGAGTGACTTGCCCACAGTCATAGCTCAGTCACAGATGACTGGGTTTCAAACTAATTAAAAAAAAAAATTCCAGTTCCTCTTTTTACCTTGCGGCTTTTCTTGAGTTGAATTCATTTGCAGGCAAGCAGTAGTGACCTTCCTTTCCTTTTTGGCTTCCCACCCAGCCTCCCCAGCTCTCCACTCCCTAAGCTTTTGAATGTTATCTAGCTTTCCTGGATGAGATGGACCATAGGGATGCATGGACTAGGGGAACTAGGCTGTTTGGATCCTACCCATTCTTCTGGACATCTCCTTAATTCTGGCATGGCTCACATTTCCAGTGGGTTTGCATTTAAATGAAAAGCTTTCTAGAACCTTGGACTCAGACCTGGTGCACTTAAAAGGCACTTCCCAGAACACTCAATTTTATTAATACCGTAAAACAATCTGCATAAAATGGATGGATCATTTCACATTCAGAAGACATCTCCAATTTGAACTGCTTTATTTGGATGGTACTGAAGTTATTCCTGTAAATGATGTTGCAGGTGGCACTGGGGAGGCTTGCCTGAAAGATGGAGGCCTTCCTTTCCTCCCTTCCTCCCTCCCTCCCTCCCTCCTTTCCTTCCTTCCTTCCTTCCTTCCTTCCTTCCTTCCTTCCTTCCTTCCCTCCCTCCTTCCCTCCCTCCCTCCCTCCCTCCCTCCCTCTCTTTCACTCTCTGTCTCCCTCTCTCCCTCCCTCTTTCTTTCTGCTCCATTGTGGTATAATTGATATAAAAAAACCTGCACATATTTAGAGTATACAAGTTGATAGGTTTGCACATATCATACACCTTTGATACCATTACTGCCACAATCAAAGTAACAAATATATTTAAAACATTAGTTTTCTTGCGTTTCCTTGTGCCCCTTTGCTTTTTTGTTGTTGTTTTGAGAACACTTAACATGAAATCTGCCCTCTTAACAAATTTTTAAGTCCATAGCACAGTATGTTAACTATAGCATGATGCTGACCTGCAGATCTCTGGAACATACTCACCTTTGTAACTGTAACTTTATATGCACTGAACAACAAATCCCCATTTCCCCCTTTTCCCATCCCCTGGCAACCACCATTCGATTTAACCACTTATATTATTACGATTTTATGGGTTGGCTAAGCTCTGCTGGGAGGTTCTTCTGCTCTACATGGTGTTGGCTGGGGTCACACATGTGTCTACATTCAGCTGGGAGTTCGGTTGGGTCAGAAAGTCCAAGATGGACTCAGTGATGTGTCTGGTGCTTAGGTGTCTAGAATAGCTGGCATCTGGTGAGGCCTCAGTCTCCAGGTGGTCACTCAACATTTCTTCACACAGCTGCTGGGTCCTAAGAGAGTGAAAATGGAAACTTTCAGGTCTCTTCAGGCCTAGACTCCAGAGTTTGTATAACATTATCCTCACACTCTATGTGGAAAGGAAGGTTCAGTTCAACCGTGTAGCATCTGAGGTCACTCAAGAAAATCGAAAGGGCCCCGTAGAGGGTTTGAAGGATCTACCAGCTCTCAGGGGCTTTGTTCCCACTGGAAGCCATGACATTTTTGCCAGAGAATCTGTCAGTCCCAGCTTGAGGAAGATCAAGTAAAAGCTGCTTGCTTGGTACTAAAGAACACATTTTATTTATCTCTGAGAAGTAAGCTAGAAATGCAATGCCATCAGGATTTGAAAACATGTCTTTAAATTTTAGGCACTTAAATCCAAAGGCAGGTAATGAATTTTGCTGCATCACTAAAGTTTCAACCTCTTTGATGAGCATATGTAACAAAAACAGAAAACTAAATGCACAAAATTACCATGGTGATGGCTAATTGTGGTGAATCTGCATCAGTTCACAGAAACGCAAATAACACTCCGGTAAGCTAAAGTGCTAAGATACAGAAAGTATTGTTCTGTTTAAAATGTTGTGAAAATCACAGTCTGCTCTGATTAAAATAAAATGTTAGCAAATTAAATATTGTTTAATAATGAAGAGGAAAAGAAAATCATTTTTTCCCCAAAGCTATTTGAGAATCTGGTTTAGGATGATGGTGTGAGGGGCTGGAACGTGGTTGATGTATACTCTGCCCTGGAGAGAAATTTGAAAAAGAGTATGCATCTTTGGGGTCTTCCTGTCTCCCTCTCAGCAGCTCTTGTTATGATGGCATCCTCTTTCCCAGATGCCCAGACATCTCCTCAGTAACTGACACCGTCGTGGGAACTACAGGGAAGACAAAGAGATGGACCCTGCCTGTTAGGAGAAATACCAGCCTGAACTTTACCTACCGTCGTGCCCAGGAGGCCTAGACACCTGCCACCTTTGGGCAAACATTTTCCCTCTGTGAAACTGATAAAAGCTGTAACACAAATAACACTCTCACTGGTAGTTACAGAAAGTATCGTTCTGTTGAAAATGTGAAAAATCACAGTCGGCTCCGTTAGACTTAATCTCCTCATTTGTAAAATGGGGAGACTGTGTACCTTGAATGAGATAATGGATATCAAGCATCCAGAATGTGACAGTTGTTTAATGTCAACGATATTAGAAAAGGCCAGTGCACTTGAAGTAATGGCAGAGTCAGGGAGATCCTACAGTGATGTGCCAAACTGTGGTTTGGACTCCCAAGTTCTGGAAAAGTTTAGAAAAGGAGGTCAGCTTCCTGAATAAGGGAGAGGCTTTAGCTGGGCTTGGCAGGGGGAGGAGAGGATGTTCTCAGAAGGTATCTTAGGAGGGAAGGTGTGGAGGCAGAACAGGGTGTGTTGCTGGACAATGGGGAGACTTAAATGATTTCCATGAACTAAATGGAGACTAGTGTTGGGGTCTGGGACCATGAAACCCAGACACAGGAGTCTACTTAGCAAGGAGACTTAACTCTGAGTGCCCTTAGGAAACCGCATCTATTCCCAACTCTTTAAAATTTGTGTGATGTACCCTCCCGCCCCCCCCAACCCCGCAAATCCATTTCAGTTCCCCCTTTTCTCTTTTTTTCCAAATCACACTCTCATCTTCACTCTATAGTGTGCTGTTTACTTCCAAGTGCAATTAAAGGACTGGGCCAAAAAACAAATGGAGCACATCTTGCCAGCTCTTCCTGCACAACGCATTACATTTGTTTAACTGTGACTCAGATTTGGAACGACTGGAAAAGGAGAGGGCAACACTGTTTGGGTGATGACAGCACCGTCCATTACCTTGCTGGGAGCCACTGGAGCTATGTGTGGAAGGGTGAACCATGAAGCAAACCGTGATTCAAGATTCATACTAATTCTTCATGCCTGTATTGTGATTTATAAGTGTTTCAAATGCTCTCATAGCCAGTAACGCGTGTAGTTTTTAGGACAACCCTATGAGGTTGTTAAAGTAAATGCTGTCCTTATTTTACACACGGGGGAGCTGAAATGAATAAGAAAAAGAGGGCTTGCCCCAAGTTACACAGCAGGCAGATGGTGAAGGGAAATGGAGACTCAGGATGTTTGTTATGTTACCCATCACGTGTTTGTTTGGTGTTTACTTCTCCCCCCCATCCCTGTCCCGTTGGTGGACTGTTGTTTGCAGACTTTTTGACGATGGCCATTCTGACCAGTGTGAGGTGGTACCTCATTGTAGTTTTGATTTGCATCTCTCTAATGATTAGCGATGTTGAGCATCTCCTCATTATTCATGTTTTGCCTACCTCTGCAGCTTCCTCTTGCTCTATTCTCTTCGTTCTTCCCACGCGTTCTCACATCAAGGTGTCTGTACACTTTCCCCCTTTGCGTAGAATTCTGCCCTATCTCCTCACTTATTTAACTCTTCCTTGTCTTTGCACACACACCTTGGAGGTTGCTTCACAGAGGCACTTCCCTAACCTACCGTATGTGGCCTCCCATTCATATGCCTTCATAGCTCTGGCTTTGTTCCTCATGGGGTCCTTTGCACAGTTTGCAATTGTGTATTTACGTGAATATTAGATTAATAATGGTCCTCCATTGTTCACTGTGTGCTCCATGAGAGGAAGGGCTGATGACCGTTTTTACTTAAGGACCTAGCAGAGTGTTTGATGTGTAATATACACTCCACAAATGTTTTCTGAGTATGAAATAGATACAGCTGATGTTGGTCATCTTCACATGAGTGAATATCTTGAAGCCATGCCTCAAACTGAACTCATTCTTTCTCCCTTAACCCTTGCCCTTCCCCTCTTACCTTGGACTCCCCTCTAAGTGAATGGCCTGGCCATCCACCAGTCACTCCACTAGAAATCTCTGTGTCATCCTTGAGTCTCCATTTCCCGCCACGTGTAGTCACTAGAGTCCTATAGAGTCCATCTCTTTAATATCTCTTGGATGTGTGCCCTTCTCCTGAACCCCACCTTGCCTGTCTTAGTCAAGAGATTCTCTTGTTTGAAGTAGTACAGGTTTCTTATTTGAGTTCCTGACTCCACCCTTGTCTCCCTGTCACTTTCTAAAATGCACATATTGTTTCCTTTTCAGAGTTTCAGTGGTCTTCTATTTGGGTGAAAGATCAAATCTAAACCCCTTAGCATTCCTCTCATGCTGATTGTTGCTAACTCATCCAGTCTCCTCTTCCTCTTTTCCCTTCCTCTCCTCCATTCCTTTGTTCCTGACACAGTGATGCTCTTCCCGTGGTCTTCAAATGTTGCCAGGCTTGCTTGCGCCAATGTGTTTTTGTTCATGCTCTTCGTTCTTCCTGGGGTGACCTTGCACATCCTGCAAATGTTTCCCTATCCTTCTAGCTCAGCTGCCTCACATCACCTCCTTCTCCTGGGAAGCCTTTCTTGCCCCCCGCCTTAGGTTCCCCAAAACACTTCTTATACACCTGTTCTAAAATAAGTACTTATTTCTGAGTTTGGATTCCCAGTGGAAGGGTACCTGCAATGCTTAGCACAGTCATGCCTGGCTGGCACTGAATCAGTGATTTTTTAAAAATATGGATATGTTTTCCTCAAATGAGGCCATTGGTTGTCAGCCACAGGAACCCACCCACTTAAGGCTAATTTGTGTAAACAGGATTTGTGGAAAGGTTCCCGGGAAATCTCATGAAACCCAGTCGTAGGCAGTTCAGCTGGGCTTTACCAGCAGTATTAGAAGTTGTCAGGCAGCTGCTCTCTTTATTTCTCTTTCTCTGGAGCTTCATTCTTTGTTGTCTGCTTTTATCTGCGCATCTTCTCTCGTCTCTGCAGAGCTTGAGGTCTCTGAAGCTCCGTCCTGGGTCACCCAGCTTGGGTTACGAGTCTGCCCTTGACACATGCTGCAGTGCCAACATCTGACCTTCAGCAGTCCCTGTGTCTCAGTTCAAATTACCTAGAAAAGTTATTGGTTCCTGGCCAGCCAATGGGATGGCTGGCTTTGCATCAGTTCTATTCACTGTTGCTAGAGGGAAAAGTCACTTGGCCTGAAGCTATTGGTTGGAGTGGAGTCTCTGGGAAAGGATGTGGGAGGGGCAGGAAAACTGATTGATGTGCTAAAGCAGGAACAAAATCATAGTTTTGTGATTTGCTTATCAGGACCATCAGGACCACTGCAGCTGGGAGGGATGTGAATAGCTGAAATCATGGACAGTTCTCCAAGCCTTCAGAGTCCCACAGTCTGATGTTGACCTTGGCCCTATGCCAACCGGCTTCCTCATCCTACCTCTAGCCTTAGTGTCTTTTAACCCAGCAAAACAGTCTCACACATACGACATCTGATAGAAACCAACTGTTAAGTCAGCAAGGGTATGGCTGGGCTTTCAGGTGTTTGTCTGAACTGGGTTTACTCGTCCAAAAGTGATTTTGGGCAGACAGCGTGCTTTGTCCTGAACTGTCATTTCTGGAGGGAGTAGCTCTAACTACAGGTACAGGAGTGGGCTTTAGGCTCTGGCTGGGCCTTGCATTCTCCAACTCTTCCGCAAGAAATTACTTTCCTGGATTTGAAAGTATCCAGAAGTGGCATGGAGTAGAAAGACCACAATTGTGGAGTCTGTTTCATTTTTATCTACAATCTTTGCGTGCTTCTATTTTTCCTTCTCTGATTATGCAGAGTAATTTCCTAGGGAACACATTTATAGAGCTGGGTTTTCTAGGCCCATTTTGGGCTTATGATGCCAGGAAGTCCTGGGATACCTCATCTATTGCCTCCAACCAGTAAGCAAGTGTGTCCTTTAACTCAGGGCATCCTGATTCTCTAGGCCATCCGATAAAGAAAAAGGTTTGTGCTTGAGGTTCAGATGTTGTGGAATAGATGTTGCCAAGTCCTATTGTCTTTTAACTCAAGGCATCCTGAGTCTCTAGGCCATCAGATTAAAAAAAAAAAAAAAAAGGTTTGTGCTTGAGGTTCAGATGTGGTGGAATTGATGTTGCCAAGTCCTATTTGGACATTTGGCTGTAGGGCTTTAAGTCCAGTTTAAGAACTGGCTTTTTGGATATTATTTGGGCATCTAGGGGCAGAAGAATCAGGCTGAAATGAAAACATTTCAGGGAAAATTATTGAACCTCCCAGGCTCTCAGTTTCTTTCTTTATGAATTGTGGACCATAAGGAATATAATGTCTTGAACATGGTAATTGTAATAAACAGTCAGTTGAAGATAAAAGTTGTTGCTGTTCCTCAAACTGTCATTGGTAATAAATATGGTGCCAGCTGTGCTAATTCCCAGGACACCAGAGGGCCGGTGAACACACTGAAGGAGAAGCTTGAAATTTGGTGGTCTCCAAACTGTAGGCAAAAACTAAGCCTATTTGGGTGCTACACCTACACTCACAATGTTCTGTGGCCATATATGTAGACTAAACTCTGCCTAAAAAGAAGTTAAGCAGGTTTTCTTAGTAACTAAAAAAATTTACTGCAACACTGCTCAGAATTTTTAATATGCTTAATAATATATGTTAAATCTGGAGGTGCATATAATATCTAGTACATCAGTCTTACTTTGTGTTACAGCCTTTTCCCCTCTTCTTTTTTAGTAGAATATCTTGTAAGACTGTCATTATATGAAACACATATAACCATGTAACAACTGAGTTCAATAAATACTGTTGAGCATTGCTTATGGACACAGGGCCGTGTTAAGTATTGCAGGAGACAGACAGCATTTATGTACCAGGCAGGACTCCTTCAACTGTAAGAGGTTGAGACCCAGTTTTAGCTAGCCTAAAAGTGTAATCTGTTGACTCATGGAATTTGGAAGACCAAGGAGGGTACTAAGGAGGGTAGCATGATTGTATCAAGGTGTTCAGAGAACATAGTTGGATTTCTCTATTTGTTGTCTCTTCTTGGTATCATTATGAGACAGGCTTAATTCATGCACCAACTATCTTAAGTTGGGTTCTCTTGCATGGAGAGTTGTATAAAGATTTACTGGGCAGAGCTCTTGGGAATTATACCTAGGAAGAAGTGAGAAAGCCATGATTGGGCAGAGGAAGATGCTGACCCCTGGAGTGGTTGCAGCTGAAGCCTCAGCTAATCCTACAGGAAGCTCTAGAAGCCTTCAGAGTTGTCTCCACATTGAAACCGAGTCTCTGCCATTGTATCTCTTTATTAGCAGGGCATTAGTTATAAGCTACTCTCCAGGAGGGAGCATAACTTTTTGTTTGTTTGTTTTTGTCTTTGTTTTGCGGTATGCGGGCCTCTCACTGTTGTGGCCTCT
This sequence comes from Kogia breviceps, assembly GCF_026419965.1. NCBI lineage: Eukaryota > Metazoa > Chordata > Mammalia > Artiodactyla > Physeteridae > Kogia > Kogia breviceps. The sequence goes on along the minus strand of NC_081319.1, from coordinate 51,578,330 downwards.
CCCGTTTCGGAGCACAGGCTCCGGACGCGCAGGCTCAGCGGCCATGGCTCACGGGCCCAACCGCTCCGCGCCATGTGGGATCTTCCCGGACCGGGGCACGAACTCGTGTCCCCTGCATTGGCAGGCGGACTCTCAACCACTGCGCCACCAGGGAAGCCCGGGAGCATAACTTTGATGAAGTGTTTTTTCGTGGCAGATTCCTGGTGAGAGATACACCTCTGAGCCATCAGTAGCCAACACTTTGGCAGTTGGGGAAATGAGTGGCTTGGCTTGAAAAGGGTAGTTGGACAGAGCATCAGGGTCCATTAAAGTCAACCAACATGGCCCTTCCAGCTCAAGTCTTAGCCTTCTTACTATTAAAGAGGGAGAGAGACTTTCTTTTCAGGTGATGTTTGTGAAAAGGGAATTTCATTATCCAGCCTGGGGTCTTACTGCCCCTGTGATGGAGGAGGTGAAGTCATGTGGTTGATGCACCATAGGAGGGAGGGGCAATCCCCAAAAGGAACACACACGGCATAGACAGAAAAGGGAATCAGTTATAGCCTTCAGCATCTTATTGTACCAGAGAATGAGAAAGCATATCCACAAATGATGAGTAATAGCACAGAAGATTTTTTGGCAGATACTTCTAAAAACTATGACCTGGGGTTACTTAGTCTTCATGTTTTATTGGTTAAGATGGAGAAGGGAAACTTGTTTCTAATTTACATGTGCAGTTACCACTAAGTCTTTATTATATGTTTTAATTTTGAAGATAACTATACATATACCATAGTGTGGGCTGGCCTGCTTTGATTAAAAATGTTTTTCGAAAAGACAAGATAAAAATTGTATAAGTTGCTGGGCTTCCCAGGTGGCGCAGTGGTTGAGAGTCCGCCTGCCGATGCAGGGGACGCGGGTTCGTGCCCCGTTCTGGGAGGATCCCGCGTGCTGCGGAGCGGCTGGGCCCCTGAGCCATGGCCGCTGACCCTGCGTGACCGGAGCCTGTGCTTCACAACGGGAGAGGCCACAGCAGTGAGAGGCCCGCGTACAGCAAAAAAAAAAAAAAAAAAAATTGTGGAAGTTGGAATAATTTCCAACCTAAGGTACATAGAAGTACTCTTCTGTGAATATTGTTAACTCCATTAATTATTTATCTAAAAATTTCTATGGCTTCATTACTAATGATATACTTTCTCATAGTTTTTGAATACTTATTATTTGCCAGAAACTCAAATAAGCAGTTGATAATCATCCTCAGTCAATCTTTACGACAACTCTCACATAAGCACCAATAGTGTCTCCATTTTACAGACGGGGAACTGAGGTTAAATGAAGTAATTTTTCCAATAAGTAATAAATGGGATTTGACTCTAAAAGCTGGTGCTTATCTCCCCTGCTATGTTGCCTTATTACTCAAGTTGACATTTTTTAATAGATCTTTTCAAAACTAGTTCTTACTCTAGTTGAACACTTAATTCACTGATTCTTCTATGGTGAATTAAAGAATTGAAATGGGAAGATGTAACACAATTGTACTCTTTAACTTATTTCAAGAGATGTTTTTATGTATAGCAATCGTATCTTCAATGTTTTAACATTAAAATGGGTTTTACACATAGTATCAGAAGAACATGAAAAATAACAAGGCTGGAAAATTAACGCTTGATACTACCACCCTTCAGCCATTTTTCTCTTTGTGTTTCCTCATAGGTCTAGTCTAAAGGAAGATATTTTTATCTACCTGTATCCATGGCAGAGCTATTAGGTTGAACCATGTGGAATTTTCAATATTTGACCATTTTTTCCCTACAAAAAAATAATTTCATATGGTTCCACCTAATATTTTTCAGCGTTAAATTAACACTTTGTATTAACGTTTTCCAAATTGTTATGTAGACTTCATAGTTGTCATTTCAATGACTGTCCAATATTCCATCAAGTAAAAGCTCACTTTATTCCTTGTCTGTTGTCTTTAGCTTTTTAGTATTGTAAATGAATATCTTCATACAAAGACATTTATCTCTCCTTTAGCTTTTTTCCTTAGGATCAATTCTTACTGATGGAATTACTAGATCCAAGAAAATTAATATTTTATGGCTTTTGATATATATAGTTAAATTACTTTACAAACAGAATCTATTTAAATTGCAATCAACAGTGTATAAATGTACTAACTTCATCAGAACCTGATTAGCCTTGAGTATTATCATTATTTTCAATAATATAATAGGTGTAAAATGGTACTTAATGAATATTTTAATTTGTTTTTCTTTGATCACAGCAAGGTGGAGCATTTATGCATGTTTGTTTACTAATTTCAATTCCTCCTGCATAGATGATCAGATCATATTTTTTGTTCTTTCATCTATTGAGCATCTTATTTTTGTATAATTGTGCATTTAATGTAATTTAGATATTTACCCTTTATCTTTCTTTAAAAAGAATTTTAATCCCTTATTTTACTCTTAGTTTTCATTATGTTATTTTAGAAGTCAAAAAATAAACATTTTATACCATTAAATCCCCATCAATTAAAGCTTAGAAAATTTTAATTCCTGTATATATTTAAACATATTTAATTTTTCTTTGCCACATCTTATATAAGATTTAAAAATATTCACTCTTTTAGTGATCTAAAATTTATTTTGATTTATGGTATAAGCTGAGGATATAAACTAATTTTATTTTAAATTTGCTGATGAGATATCCCAAACTATTCTTATACCAATCTCTTTTTCCTCATTGTTTAGTGATGTTTCCTACAAGAATGTAAAAATGTTTAATGTGATAGAGTCTATTTCTGAAGCATTTATTTGGTTCCACATTTTTTATAGTGCCAGATGTATTTTAATACCTAACAGGATGGTCTCCTCTAATGATTTGCATATCAAGAATATTTAAAATATCCCCACCCCCAATTTGGTCCCTATTTTTTTCTTTTTAGGGTAATTTTATAATACGTCACTATTTCATAATTTGGTCAAGTTTAAAACTAGTATATTGGTTTCCTTTTGCTGCTGTTAGAAAATAATACCACAAACTTTATGCCTTAAAACAACACAGACTGATTACCTTATGGTTCTGCAGATTAGAAGTTTCGCTTGGTTAAAATCAAAGTGTTGGTAGGGCTGCATTCCTTTCTGGAGGCTCTACGGGAGAATTTGTTTACTTGCTCTTTCTAGCTTCTACAGGCCCTTGGTTCATGGGCCCCTTCTTCTACCCTTAAAGGCAACAATGCTGCATCTCTCTGACTGTTTTTCATTCTGAGCAGAGCTAGAAAATATTCTCCTGTTTAAAGGATCTATGAGATTAGGTTGGACTCTGGATAATCCAGGATAATTTCCCTCCATTGCAAAGTCTTCACCCTTAATCACATTTGTAAAGTCTACCCTGTAAGGTAACATATTCAAAGATACTGGGATTAGGATATAGACATATGGGGGAGGGGCATAAGTTCGCCTACAACAAGTAGCATCAGAATTTTTCTTGGGATTCTGTTAAATGACCTTGGAAGAATTGGCATTTGTGCAATATTTCATGTGCATATTCATCAGTAAGGTATAGTTCAGTCTTCATGGTGATCATCTGGTGACATTTTGAGGATTTCTTTAGTAGTTTTATAGACCCTATCTCCTTAATCATACTCCTTAAACTTCCCTTTTGTGTGTTGCTGTTGTAAACAGAACTTCCCTTTGCCCAGATTCCTCCCTAGTACATTTTTTCTAACAAGTTACTGTATGATGTCCTTAATTCTTTATGAAAATTTACTCCCTAATGTAATCTTAATTTGGCATCCAGTCTACAAGGAGAAACATATGCTGGCAATATGTGGTGCCGTGTGAATGCAGCTCCCAGGGAATCAGCCCAGCTATGCCATATTGAGAAGTCTCCACTTTCATTATTTATTTGAAAAGATGCAAAACTGCTGAGCATTGAGATGACCTTCAGCGCTTATGAAAGGTTGCTGAATACCACGTTTGACCTGGTTTGCTCAATGTCCTGAGCAATAGGACACCTAGCAGTCCAGGAGCTGCCCTGGCAAAGGGAAGTGGCATATGGGCCTGGGGTAGAGAGGCAAAGCTTTGCTTAGGGACCCTGCACAGCCCCTCTTTCCAAATGATTAATTTCTGCTTCAGCAGGTTGCAGTTTGTGATCCACTTCCTTCTAAGTTGGATATTCATGTTGAAAGCATTCTCGTGATGCAAAGGAAGGCTCTTGGGATTGGGAAACAGGAGGCCTGCTTCCAGCCTCACCTGAGAAATTGGTTGAGCCCATATGGTCCTGGGGAGGTAATGTGATTCCTTGGGGAATCAGTTCTCTTATTTGTAGTAATGGGGGTTGGATCCATGAGTCTGTAAATTGATGGAGATTTTGAAGATGGCAAAATGCATTTGAAGAAGGAACAAAGCACCAGTCATTTTAGTCCCCACTCTTTTTTCTCTTTACATTGATTCTAGGGTGACAGTCAGGAAGCAGAACTCTTTTTGACCCATTTACTCTAGAAATATCTCTGACCTTGTGAGCTAATTCTCATCTCAGCCTATGAGCCCTTGCGAAGTCTCAGAATTCTCTGCTCTAAATAGTGATGACATCCTTCCTAAAGGATGTGGGCATGTGGGATTAAAAGCACATTGGTCTTCTGACAGTGGAGCCTCCAGCCTCTGTTCCACAGAAAGCTTTTGCTGCAGAGGCCAAGGGGAGAAATCTCATAGGCTTGTCTTCAGGACCCAAATAAAGTCTGGATGGATGTGGCCTTTCCTAGGCAATCCTTCATATGGATCTTGTTGAAATTCTTCCATCCCACTGTGTGTGAGCATTGAAATGTCTTTGTGTGTGTGTGTGTGTGTGTGTGTGTGTGTGTGTGTGTGTGTGTGTGTGTGTGTGTGTGTGTGTGGTATGCGGGCCTCTCACTGCTGTGACCTCTCCCATTGCGGAGCGCAGGTTCCGGATGCACAGGCTCAGCGGCCATGGCTCACGGGCCCAGCCGCTCCACAGCATGTGGGATCTTCCCGGACCAGGGCACGAACCCGTGTCCCCTGCATCGGCAGGCGGACTCTCAACCACTGCTCCACCAGGGAAGCCCTGAAATGTCTGGATATTGTGTTTCTTCATCAGCTACTGTTCCCGTTCTCCGCAGATCAGTGGCTCTGATGTGACGAGCAGGGATTGGCCAATGGGATCCAGAGAGTAGCTTGGAGACGGGAGGAAGAGGGAAAGCCCTCAGAGCTGTGCTTCAGTGGAGGAAATCCCCAGAGAGTCCTGTGGAGAAGAAAAGGGGAAAATCGGTGCTGTTCTACAACCATGGCTTTTGAAAAGACGCTACAGCATAGCGTGCTGGAGCAGGAAGAGCCCTCAGCCTGAGGACTGGAGGGTCAGAGGGAGGGGCCAGGGCCCCAGCTGCCAGGCCAGATTGGAATTCGAGGCACCAGATATAGCAGATGGCCATGCAGCGGGCTGCCTGCCTTCCCCCAAGCTGTGAGCACGGTGGGATCAAGCTTTATGCTTCCTTATGTAGCTGCATTAAACTGAATGTAGGAATAGGGGTATTAGCGAAGGACTCCCTTAAACAGCATTTTTAAAGAGAAGATGATATGGTGGAAATGAGGTTGGAAAGATCAGTGTGTGAAACGCAGCTTTATCGAGGTGCAAGTGAGAGGTAGAGATGGCCTCTGAAGAGGGAGTTGGGAGCTGGAAACTTTCATCTTAAATTCACTTTGGCATTTGTACCAGTCCCCTGACATTTTGCAGATGACATTGTCTTTTCTTGGAAATTGCCTTGTTTGTTCTTCCTCTGTTTTGGAATAACCCTCCCAAGTTAGAAGGACCTTGTCCTGGAGTTTATTCACAGCCTGTCACAAACCTTGCCTGTGACCAGAAGCACAGTTTATAATCTGTTCCTGGACTTGTTGAGAATCTTCAGGCGGACTTTTCAGTAGACTTCTACCTTAGCTCGGGCTGCTGTAACACAATACCATAGCCTGGGTGGTTTAAACAGCAGAAATGTATTTCTCACAGTTCTAGAGGCTGGGAAATCTGAGATTAGGGTGCCAGCATGGACGGGTCCTGGTAAGGGCTCACTTCCTGGCTTGTAGATCGCTGCCTTCTGGCCATGTCCTCACATGGCCAAGAGAGATGGAGCTCTAGTCTCTTTCTCATCATGGGGACTCCACTCTTGTGACTTCTTCTGAGCTTAATTACCTCCCAAAGGCCTCATCTCTTAATACTATTCCATTGGGGATTAAGATTTCAATGTGAAGTTTGGGGGGACGCATGCATGCAGTACATAACAGCATCCAAGCCTTGGTTTAGCAGGTAGTGACACAGGCTCAGACTAATGACCACTGTGTTCACAGACTGGAATTGAGGAATTGACCCAGACCATGCGACCACAGAACACATACTCTGCCACTCACTGCCTGAGTATTCACTGGGCATATTATTTATCCTTTCTGAGCCTCTGTTTTCCTATCTGGACATGCTGGGATGAGATTTCCTATAACTCTACAGGGTTATTGGGAGGAGTTGCTGAGATAACTTATGCAAAGCAATTCATTTATAGTAAGTGATCAATAAATATTAATTATTCTTATTATCCATGTTCCAAATACAACATAATTTCCACCTATATATGTATTCCTTTGAAAGCAGACCAAGAAATTCTCAGAAAAGATAATTGACTTTCACAGATAGAAAGCATCTGAATAACCTCTAGTTGGTTGGGTAAAATTTTCTGCTCATCTTTATTTGCAAGGTCATCATGCAAGCTGCATGACTAGCCATCAGAGAGACATCTTGAAATAAACATTTTCAAGGGCAGGCAGAGATAATGATACCTTGTGGAGCTGGACTGATAAAAAGCAAAAGAGATAGAGGAGGAGGGATTTATTGATGAGACACTCCCAAGAGAGAGCCGCCGGTAAAGATGAAGCCACACTCCACGACAGGCCCTGGCTACATACATTAAATGAGCAAAGGAAGGCCTCAGTGATTCTACAGCAAAGCACCCCAGGGAGCGGTGAATTTGTGCGTGTGTGTGTATATGAAGCCTATGTTAATAGCGCTCCTTGTTTGGGCTGTGAAATAAATGATGGGGGAGCAGAGCAGACTTGCCATTCCGTTAGTCTTCATTTTCTCTGATGCCCAATTGGCATCGTTACGACCTGGGAGGAAGTGAGGTTCACTTCCTCTATCCAGCAAGAGAGCTCCCAGGGCAGGCCTTGCGGATAATAGCGGTGACTAAGCAGCCGTCATTTACTGACCAGGAGCTACTTGTTGGTTATGTACTAGTACCTTATACTCATTATCTCCAACCCTGACAGCAGTCCTGTGAAGCATCCCCATCTATGACATCAGTCTTTGCCTGGAGACTTAGGAAACTGAGGTCCAGAGAGGTTAGATGATTTGCTCAAGCTCACAAAGCTTATAAGTGCCTGAGTTAGAGGTCAGACCACAAACTCTGTGGTCTGTCCCCCATACTTTCTGCCCACCTCCCCGCAAAATACTCCAAACAACAAACTGAGTGTAGAATCCTGCCTCTAGCATCTGTCTGGCTCTGCCCTGAATCCACATCGGCACTAGAGTGTGGTGGTTGGCAGGTGGATGAACCATTCTGGGAAGGGCTGTGGTGACCCAGTAGAGTTGGACAGCGCCACGCAGTGGCCCGGGCTACAGGGGAACTGGTAGTGTCCATGGGGTTGAGAGGCTACTATTGCCAGCAGAATAGCAGCAGGCTAAAGGGTGGAGGGCACGTGACCCTGCTGGTGATTCTCTAACTCCATCGCTCTTTGCCTAGAGACCCAGAAGTGGGATTCAGATATCTGCTGCCAGCTGTCTTCCAGACCTAACTCTTTAGTCTGTTCTAAGTCTGCAAAGATAGTTGTTCTCAAAGCTTTTGGTTTGAGACAACCAACCCCCTGCAAAAATATGTATTTTTATCTTTTAGAATGTATCAGTCAGTCCTATGTGATTAATTTGTGTATTTAAGTTTTTCATATCTTACTTATATTCTTTTTCACATTAAGTCATGGGTTGAGAGAAGTGGATTAAAGTCTCCTGTTAGGGCTTCCCTGGTGGCGCAGTGGTTGAGAATCCGCCTGCGATGCAGGGGACACGGGTTCGTGCCCCGGTCTGGGAAGATCCCACATGCCGCGGAGTGGCTGGGCTCGTGAGCCATGGCCGCTGAGCCTGCGCGTCCGGAGTCTGTGCTCTGCAACGGGAGAGGCCAAAAAAAAAAAAAAAAAGTCTCCTGTTAATGTGCTTCTGTTTAGTTTTCCTTTTTTTCCTTAATATTTGTTTATTTATTGGCCGTGTCGGGTCTTAGTTGTAGCACGTGGGCTTCTCTCTAGTTGTGGTGCAGGGGCTCATTACTTGTGGCATGTGGGCTTCAGAATGTGTGGGCTCTGTAGTTGCAGCATGAGGGCTCTGTAGTTGCGGCATGTGGGCTCTGTAGTTGCAGCGCATGGGCTTAGTTGCCCCATGGCATGTGAGATCTTAGTTCCCTGACTGGGGATCGAACTGGCATCCCCTGCATTGCAAGACCGATTCTTAACCACTGGACCACCAGGGAAGTCCCATATTTTTCCTTGTTTTTGACGATTTATCCTATGGTCTGTTTAGTGCTTTTTTGCCCTGAATTCAACCCTAAGAGTGAGATTCAGAGCTTCTATTTTCTTTCAATTCGCATTTGCTTTTTGCTAAGCTTTGTGCAGCCTCTTATTTTCAACCTTTCTGAATTAGGCTGTTTTAGATATGTCTCTCATATACATATAGTTGGTTTTTTCTTCATGACCCAATATAAGAATTTGGTCTCTTACTCGATGTTTACATACTTCATATTTATTATTAAAACAAATGAGTTGGGGGCTTCCCTGGTGGCGCAGTGGTTGAGAGCCCGCCTGCCGATGTAGGGGACATGGGTTTGTGCCCTGGTCTGGGAAGATCCCACATGCCGCGGAGCAGATAGGCCCGTGAGCCATGGCCGCTGAGCCTGCGCGTCCGGAGCCTGCATTCTGCAATGGGAGAGGCCGCAACAGTGAGGCCCACATACCGCAAAAAAAAAAAAAAAAAAATGAGTTGGATGTTAGTTCTGTCATCATATTTGATGTTATGTCTTCTATTTTTTCCTTTTTATAATCTATCATTATATGTCAGCTTCCTTTGTGTGTGTGGAGGTGGGGTGATATGTGTGTGTACTTTCTTGTGATTTGAAAAGTTTGTGCTCTGTTTTAATTTCTTCTGGTGTTTACATTGGTAATTTCACTCTTCATTTAAACTCTATTGACTTTGCTGTAGTCAGTTTTGCTTCTACCTCTTCTCTCTCCATCTTTCCCCTGGCTGTACCTAATCTTTGTCAGTTCTTTTTTGGGGGGTCAAATTTCTAGGGTTCACACTTATTCCTTTCAATATATTTATCTTATTCCATTGCTTTATCAGATTTAAATGATGTATTTTGACTTCAACCTAGAAAAAAATGACAAAGTCAGCATCCTTATACCACCTTCCACCTTTGTCTTCCCCATTTCCTCCCAATTGTTGTTAGTAATATGATTTCTACAATATTGTTGTGTATAACATGTATATGCTATTTATTATATTTAGTGGTGATAAAATACATATAATACAAAATTTCCCATTTTAATCATTTTAAAGTGCACAGTTAATGGACACTGGGTTGCTTCTACCTTTTGGCTATTGTGATTAATTCTGCTATGAACATGAATGTATAAATATCTCTTTGAGACCCTGTTTTCATTTCTTTTGAGTATATACCCAGCATTGGAATTGCTGGATCATATGGTAATTCTATTTTTAATTTTTTGAGTAACCATCATCTTGTTTCCACAGCTACTTCACAATTTTACATCCTATCAGCAGTGCAGAGGGTTCTAATTTTTCCACATCTTTGCCAACCCTTGTTATTTTCTGTTTTTTTTTTTTGATAGCAGCTATCCTAATGGGTGCAAAATACTATCTCATTGTGGTTTTGAGTTGCTTTTCCCTATGACTAGTGATGTTGAGCATCTTTCATGTGCTTATTGGCCATTTGTATATCTTCTTTGGAGAAATGTCTGTTCAAGTCCTTTACCCATTTTTGAAATTTTTGGTTGGGGTTTTTTTTTTTTTTTGATTGTTGTTGTTGAGTTGTAGAAGCTCTTTATATGTTCTAGATGTTAACACATTTTCAGATATATGACTTGCAAATATTTTCTCTCATTCCATGGGTTGTCTTTTGACTGTTGTGTTCTTTGATGCACAGAAGTTTTAAATTTTGAGGTAGTCCCAATTTATGTACTTTTCCTTTGTTGCCCATGCTTTTGGTGTCATATTCAAGAAATCCTTGCCAAATCCAAAGTCATGAAGATTTCGCCTTTTGTTTTCTTCTACTTTAAGTTTAAAAAAAATCTTTTAAATGCTTAGTGATATTAGTAATTTTTTTTCCTGTCCTTTGTCAACAATTTTTGTATTGTTTTCTGGTCAGTGTTCTCATTTCCTGTTTGTTTCTCTATCTCTGTCTTTTATTTTCATATGGTCTTTTTATACAAATTTGTGTTGATTCTCTTTTATTAGATCATCTTTGAATGAAACACATGAAACACATTCGGGATATTTTTCCTTTTTCCATTAGGTTTGGGTGAGGAAGAGCCTTAAGATACAGGGTTGGATGCACCTGGGAGTGAATGAATCATTTTAGCTTTTAGTTGTCGTGTGACAAAAGGACCAATGCATGGTTGTTTGCAATTGAGAATCTATCTTCTATTTACATCAGTCAGTCAGTTTCCTGCAAAGTCTGTGTGATTTCTTATTGAGCTCCTTTCCCCTGCGACACTTTGTGCTAAATAGGATTGTAGA